>NC_067154.1:62604853-62817353 GCF_903995435.1 Acomys russatus | reverse complement strand
TAAATGTCAGCCAAGTTAGTATAACAGGGTCTGTATGGCCATGAGAGCCCCCAAACACTTGCTCCCTACTTGTCAATGCTTCTAAATTATCCTTGTCAGGCTTTTTGTTAGATGAGAGAAATAAACTCTTTGATTGTACATAATATACCCTGTTTCAGGTTTTTTTAAGGTGCTGCGGCTGAAGGTGCCTGGTATCCAGCTATATGAAGCTTTATATAAATGTGTGGTGCATGGTGCACAGCTGTGGGAGCTGGGAGAACCACAGATGGGTAAGGGGGACAAATAGCTTGGAAGGCACTCTGTACAGAGCTCTTGTAACATCCGGGACTTAAAGGTTTTGTTGGAACAGGCTCTGGCTACAAGAATGGGAGGAGAGAAAAAATGGATAACTTCCAAGACTCATCCCTGCTGGACTCGGAAGCCAGGCAGACATGTGGGGCAAAGCAGCAGGTGCCTTTCTGTAGGAATGGCTCTGTATTGCTGCAGTACAAATCTCATATCTCACATCTGTCAATCAAAAAGCAGGGCCTGGTTTCTCTGAGTCCTCCGCTGTAGTCCTTGCACAAGCTAAAGTCAAGGTGAGAGTGAGCTGTGTCACTTCTCAGGACTTAGCAGGAAAGAGAGTCTCTCCAAGCTCACTGAAAGGGTAGACTCAGGTCTCCTGTTTAGCAGGCTATGGAACATCTGGTCTCCCCTGACTATTTGCTGGTGGTTGCTGGTAGTCATTGACAGGAGGCCATCTCTGTAGAACAGCCTGTCTTCTGAGAGCAGGAGAGTGAGGAGGAACTTGAACCAGCCGGAAGGCCCAGTCTCTAAATCATCCCCTGGGAGTAGCAGCTACTGGATTCTGTTCATAAGAAGCAAATCCCTAGGTCCAGCCCACACAGAGGGGAGAGAAGGTGGAGCCACTGGCAGCCTGTCACAGCTGCTTACCACACTCAAAAAAGGTTAGCGCTGGAGACATTCACAGATTATATTCACTTAGCGTGTCTTTGCTACTGGCCTTGGGAAATGCTGCAGAATACGAAGGAAATGGGCCGAGGCCACAGTAGGGTGGACTGCAATGCTCTTTCCCACCACCACAGGGCACACACTCAGCCTGCTGTACCCTCTCCACGCCCACCTTCAAAACTGCTTATCTTAGCAACGAGAGAATCAGTCCAGCCCTGTCTCTTGTACATACATACATACACATACATACATACATACATACACACATACATACATACATACATACATACATACATACGTCTTTCCTGTGGGATATATATGTAATGTATATATATATAAATGTGTCTGTCTGTGTGTGTGTGTGTGTGTGTGTGTGTGTGTGTGTTTTATTTTAAAATCTTGTGTTGATTTTCCCCAATATGAGTTCAGATAGGAAGCTTGTCTTTCTCCTGACTGCCTTTTCCAAATTCTTTCCGCTTAATGTGCTCTTGCCTCTCCACCCTTCTTCCTAGCTTCCTCACATTCCCCCTTACCTGTCCTCCTCCAGAAGGGGGCTCCCTGACTTCACATTCCCTGTCTCCCAAATGGAAGCACACTCAGAAACACTCCGGAGCCCAGGCCGGACACTGCTCAAATGGCCTCCTCTGACCAAATGGGCTTCAAGATGGTGCTCTAAAAAACGGGCTTTGCTGGTCCAGTCTTGGCAACAGCAGCCCTCATTCGAATGCCCCCTGCCACTCTTGCTAAGCAGACACTTGAGTTTCCCCTATGCTGAGATGAACCAAAGAGTTAATCAAACCCCTGAAAGGAAGGCCAGGGAGCTGTGAGAGTAGCATCCTGCCCTGCCTGCCTCTTTTGCAAATTTAAGAATAGGGAGCTTCCAAGGAGCTGACCCTTGAGAGCTCTTTAAATGCTGGAATGCTAAATGGGCTGGAGATTGTCTGCCATTAGAGCAGCTGAGAAGACAGACTGAGAAGGAGATTTTTTTTAAATGCTGTATATTTACCTTGGGGACAGAGCCATTTCTGATTTTTAAAGTAAGATAAATCAACATGTTTAAAAGAAAATATGCATACATTAACACTCCATAGTTCTCTTTAGTTTGCAGAGCTTTTTAGTTAATTTGTCTTCTTAAAAATTGATGAGTGCAACACAATGGAAAAATCTATGCTGTGCAGCCTCACCATGCAGAAGCCAGATACAAGGGCAGCCACCAGCAGAAATGACAGATGATACCACAGCCACTGAGAAAAACAGAAATAAGGAGGAAAAAAATGAGGCCTGGTAGAATAAAGATTTTCAGATAATAGTAACGTGATTTCAGTGCAAACTATCCAGGAGAAATATCTGAGAAGGACAGGATGCTCCCTACCCTTCAATAAAGGGAGACTGAATTTTCTCACACTCTTCCTTAGATGCAGGTCAAACAAAGGGAAGAGGCTTTTAAAATGTGATACTGAAAGGATCTTTTATGAGAGAGAGTGAGAGAGAGAGAGTGAGAGAGAGAGAGAGTGTGTGTGTGTGTGTGTGACAGAGAGAGAGAGGAGAGGCGAGAGGAGAAGAGAGGAGGTGAGGAGAGAGAGAGAGAGAGAGAGAGAGAGAGAGAAGAGAGGGAGAGAGAGAGAGAGAGAGAGAGAGAGAGAGAGAGAGAGAGAGAGAGATGGCTCGGGCACTAAAGAACTTGCCCCAACAGCATGAGGACCTGAGCTCAGATCCTCTGCTCCCTGGAGTCTCTGCTAAGCACAGGTAATGGTGGCTGGTTCTCACGTGTCAGCAAACACGCCTCACCTCAGCAGCCTTGCCTTGCCTCATCCGAGTGACCATTTCCACACAGGCAGTTTGAGAGGGCCGAGGTCTACTTCAGGGACCTCATTATGTCTCCGTGTAAAGGACCCCTGAGTGACACCTTAGGTGAAGAACGCTGTTCCTCTGTCTTTGCACATTTTCCCAAAGCTCTCCTCCATGAGCTTGAGGTCTGACTCCTCCTCCTTTGTGTGAAACTGCTGACTCGAAACAGCTCAGCCCTAGTGAGGTAATCCTTTTTGGTTTCTAAACTTCATGTATACGGTATACATATTTTTCTTGGATGCCCATGTTTAAGCATGTCCCACCAGTATCTTGCAGAGACTCCATCAGGGTCAGCATTCCTCCTCAGGGTTTGGGAAGGGCTTCTCATAACTGACAGTTACTACATTTCAGAACTTTTGCCAATTCATAGGCCTTCGTTTGTTTTAACAAGATGTAAACTCACCGCAGTGAGTCAAAATAATTGCAATATGCACTGAACTGGAGCACATGCTGGGGCAGAGTTTTCATTAAGGAAAAAACTTAATAAGGATGGAAAAGGTAAGATGGAAACTCTCAGGAGACTATGTTAATGTTGTTCACCTAAAGGCTATTTCTAGTCAGGGGGTCAATCTCCTCCAAGCAGCACCTTGGGGACCCAGGTTTCTGCTGTCTGTGGCCCCATCATCTTCAGTGTCGGGTCCCCAAGTTGTCATTTTACCCCCAATTTGTCAGGCCTGAGGGTAAAAACCATGGAACGCCATGCATGAGGGACAGGTGACATGGGACATACCTAACAGGGTAAATGTGTCTTCTGGCACTTTCCATTAGCTGGATCTCAGTCATGTGGCCACAGAAAACCACAGCAGGAATCTGAAAAATATACCCTTCCCTGGATTCAGACAGGAGAGGAAGGGGGCGTGCTTGACTTTTTCTTCCTATGTAGGTGGTAAGAGGAATAAACAATGCTAATTTTAGAATTAATTACCTGGCTTGTGCCACACTTACCAAGACACACACGCGCGTGTGCGCGCGCACACACACTGTGAAGATATCCTGAAATTAACATCCCTATCCCAAATGCCTACGCTGATCTCTATAAAGTGCAAAATGTACAAAATGTGTACAGACTCATACGCTCTAGCCTGTTCTCATCATAGGTTGGAGAGAGAGTACAGCAAAGCTTCTGAGGGCCCAGCTCTCAGTCACGACAGTCAGCTGACAAGGACAGCAGCAGCAGCAGCCCCCACTAACTGTTCCGACCCTTGGTAACGAGCATGGTGCATCCCCTGCCTCACATCTGAAAGCATTGATGAGCCAGTAAACAAGCTAATTGCCTACAATAACCACTCAGCCTAACAAAAATCAAGGAACTGGTGCTACAGAAGATGAGCCTTCAAAGGAGAAGAGGGTGCGTGTCCTAGATTAGCATGGTCCTACAGGCAAGAGTTACAGACAAGAGGGAAAATAACAGATGAGGAAAAAAGGGGTTGGGGCAGTGTCCCAGATGCATGAACTTTTACGTAGCTCGCTCTAAAAATAAGAGAATTATTTACCCCTTTCCAGTGTGTGTGTGTGTGTGTGTGTGTGTGTGTGTGTACGCGTGTGTGTGTGCGTGCGTGCGTGTGTGTACCCACACTCAATCAAATCTGGTGGAAAAGATGATGGTAAGTTTTGGTCTAATGTAAACCTTGATTTATTTTGACCTCCTAACAGGCTTTTGCAAAATGACCCACCTCTTCCTACAGAAATAAGATGTCAAGATGCAAAGGACACCACATCCCATAAACAGGCCATGTTTTCCTCTCAGCAACATCTTAGGAAATTTTGACAGCAAGCATTCTCTGTGCCCTTCATGAAACTGACATCTGCCAGCAACTTGTCTTCTTCTATAGAGGTGAAAATAGCAAGCCACACAGAATGTGTGTTCTCCCCAGATTTCAGTAAAAGGTCAGGGCTGCCTTTGGGTAACTCACAGGGGAAATGCTGAAGAATAAAAATAATGTTGTAGCATATTAACACAGCTCTAGTAGATGGCTATACACAACTCTGAATTTTCTCCTTGTTGTGTTTCTTAACACAGCCTTTTTTTTTTTCATCTGCCAGTGACTAAAATGTTTACCACCCCCAAATAAATTTGATCCATTACTCTGTTGTCCAGGCCACAAAACATTCCAGCTGAGTTACAGATTATTAGGATAGATATTTTTTTATGTGTGCACTATGTAGAAAACGTGCATGCATGCTTCTCCACCTTGCCCCTCATTCACCATCTTACACTGCTGGTGCCTCTTTGTCCCTCCACAGCCCCAATAAATTACAGTTGATTATAGTTCAGTCCCATCTACACTGGGTTAAGTGCAGTAAAATGAGCAGAAAAATAGCAAACAAGGTCTCGGGGTGATATCAACACCCTGTAATAGCTTACTTTTACCTTGGATATGTTCACAGATGATTCTACCTGAAATTCTCCAATTTTGGATAATGATGCTGAAAGTGTATAGTGTGAGAATTTGGGGTTGAGCCATAGATGATGGTGATGGTTGTGGCAGAAAGGTTGTGGGAGGGTAAAAATCTATCTCAGTGTAAAAGGCTGCTGAAGGCTAACCACACAAGCACTCATGTAAGTCCTAATCCAGTGGTCCCATCTGTAACATGAATAAGTTTTAATGTTCATTTTTTTATTTAAGTAATTCATTCTGATTACATCTCAATTGTTTTCCCCTCACTTGTATCTTCCCCTTCCCTCCTCCCTCCCTCTTTCACCCTATTCACTTCCCCTAGGTCTGTGACAGAAGGGGACCTCCTTCCTTACCATATGATCACAGCCTATCAGGTCTCATCCTGGTAGCCTGCTTACTCTTCCTCTGAGTGTCACCAGTCCTCCCCACCAAAGGAAAGTGGTCAAATAGAGGGCACCAGAGTTCATGTCAGAGTCAGTCCCTGTTCTCCACACAACTGTGGAGAATGTGCTGTCCATTGGCTAGCTCTGAATACAGGTTCCAGGTTTACTGTATACATTGTCCTTGGCTAGATTGAGCAGACCCCACCGCCACCCCGGTCCAGATTCACCAGCCTTGATGGTCTTCTTGTAGGTTTCTAGGACCCTCTGGATCCTCTTATTTCCCCATTATCCCATGCTTATCTCACCTGGAGTCCCAATAGGAAGTCCTGGAATCTATTCCAATCTCCTGCTAAGTGAAGACATTCAGAGGACTAGTGTCTCTGTTGGGCTAGTGTCCAATTATAAGTGACTATATACCATGTGTATCTTTCTGTGTCTGGGTTAACTTACTCAGGATGATCATTTCCAGTTCCATTCATTTGCCTGCAAATTTCAGGATTTCCTTGATTTTAATAGCTGAGTAGTATTCCATAGTGTAAATGTACCACAGTTTCTTTATCCATTCTTCGGTTGAAGGAAACATAGGCTGTTTCCAGATTCTGGCTATTATGAATAAAGCTATAAACATGGTTTATCATATGTCCTTGTTGTGTGGTGGAGCATCTTCTGGGTATATTCCAAGGAGTGGAATAGCTGGGTCTTGAGGTAGCCCTATTCCCAGTTTTCTGAGAAAGTGCCAGATTGATTTCCAAAATGGTTGTACAAGTTTGCACTCCCACCAGCAATGAAGGAGTGTTCCCTTTTCTCTACATCCTTGCCAGCATGTGCTGTCACTTGAGTTTTTGATCTTAGCCATTCTGATGGGTATAAGCTGGAATCTCAGAGTCACTTTGATTTGCATTCCTCTGATGACTAAGGACATGAAGCATTTCTTTAAGTGTTTCTCAGACATTTGATATTCCTCTGTTGAGAATTCTCTGTTTAGTTTTGAGCCCCATTTCTTAATTGGGTTATTTGGTTTGGTGGTGTTTAATTTCTTGAGCTCTTTATATATTTTTGATATTAGTCCTTTGTCAGATGTTGGGTTGGTGAAGATCTTTCCCAGTCTGTAGGCTGTCACTTCATTCTGTTGACAGTGTCTCCTGCCTTACAGAAGCTTCTCAGCCTCATGAGGTCCCATTTATTAATTGCTGACCTTAAGGCCTGGGCTGTTGGTGTTCTGTTCAGGAAGTTGTCTCCTGTGCCAATGAGTTCCAGACTCTTCCCCACTTTTTCTTCTAACAGATTTAGTGTCTCTGGTTTTGTGTTGAGGTCTTTAATCCACTTGGACTTGAGTTTTGTGCCTGGTGACAAATGTGAATGTACTTGCATTTTTCTACATGTAGCCATCCAGTTAGACCAGCACCATTTGTTGAAGATGCTATCCTTTTTCCATCGTATAGATTTGACTTCTTTGTCAAAAATCAATTGTCCATAGGTGTGCGGATTTATTTCTGGGATGCACACACACAAGCATGTTAAGTCTTAGTCCCTTCAATCCCATATAATCACAACAGCCTTCTATTATTCTTTTGGCTCATTCACCCAACTGTTACTTGATTCATTTTAAATTTGTGCCTGCACAGGTACCAAGCACTTTGACAAAAAGCAGAGATAAACTGTTTGAGATACAATTCTGGTGCGTTGGTATCCAAGGAGAGTCTGGAAGAATTACCAAAGGGAAGAGGAAAGAGTGTTGGAGGGAACTCACACATGAAAAGAGCTCTTTGCACACGACAACACAGTTTCTAATGGTTAGAGATAGCTATGAGAGACAATAACATCCACAGAGGAGGCTGAAAACATACATCAAAGGGCATGTATACTTTGCCAGGAAATGACTGGATTTATAAGTCAAAGAATCTGCAAATATACTGGAATAATACTGTTTAATTCACTGAAAAGATCATATTTTAGTTCCAAAGCTAAGGCAGCCATATGTCCTGGATTTTCCAGGACTCTGCTGATTTAAAATATTTTGTCTTACCAGGCCATGTATCAGAACACAGCCCACTAGGGTCAGGAAAATTACGTTACCATAACCTCATCCCATCCCACACGCCATATTGTTTTGTTTTGTTTTCTTCCGAATAAATGGCGACCTTGTTTGTAGTGGGTATCCCACACAAAAAACCATCTTGGTTTGTGAGCTTGTGATGTGTGCTTATGAATATTCAAATGTACAACTCCAATTCAAGTAAGAGCTGAAAGTCTGTGCTACAGGCAAGAAAAATACTCTTTTTTATAGCTATGTTTGCTTTACTAACAAAGGGTGTAGCCTGAAGGCCGGGGGGGGGGGGGATAATTAATATTTTGTCCTTGCCTTGCTATCATACCTCTAATGAAGCATATTTGGTTTTGCTTTTCATTTGCCGAAGTGCTGTGGACATGGTTGATAAAACAGCAGAAGCCGTAATTACTTTGGCCAGCTCAAATGAGCACGGCCATGTTCAGGGGTTTCCTAAGGCTCGGTCTCCATAAGGAGGCAAATGCCAGGGAGCCAATTCCAATTAAGAGGGATTTAAGGGCACCGCAAATGTCAGGTTTACCCAAGAACAGTCAGCAGGCCCAGTCCAGAAACAACACATTTGTCGGCGATGGTGGTAGGAACTGAGAGAGTCAGACAAACACTCCATCACTGAGTGCTGGCTAGTACTATGTCAATTTGACACAAGCTATAGTCACTAGAGTGGAGGGAGCCAATGATCAGAGATGCCTCCATAAGGTCAGGCTGTAGGCAAGCCTGCAGGGCACGTTCTTAGTCAGCAATGATGGGAGGCCCAGCCCAGTGTGGGTGGAGCCATCTCTGGGCTGGTGATCCTGGGATCTATAAGAAAGCAGTCTGGTGAGTTAAAAATAACCTTGTGAATAACATTTAAGGCCTTGAGTTGAGGAGTAGATTCACAAATCTACTTTTTGTCCTGTCATCCTTATATATTTCTATCCTCCCTTCTTTCTTTTCAACCTCTATCTCCAAACCTCAGAAAGAAAGATAAAGGAAAAAAGAGACATCCCTGAGTCCAACCTCGCTTTTTCTCTGAATAAGACCAATAATAACTTATAACTCCCAATTAAAATAAACATCGATAGCCCAAGGAAGCAACCAAAAACCTATGCAACCACCCTTAAGGGAAATTGTATATTGATGCAAAATAAGTTTAATTTTGATACATTTGTATAGAATTCAAATTTAAGATTATTTTTCACACATATTTTATATATATATATTTCTACTCTAATATGAGCTATTGTACCCATACGACTCAATTATAATACAATATTTACTTCAATACTTAGAAAATGCTATTGAAGGCTGTTTAGGATAATTAAGTAGTAAAGTTAAGGGTTAGTTGATTAAATCATGGTCATGTCAATCACTAGTCTATTTTCATCACAAGAATATACATCCTAGGTTTAACAGATAGAAATGATTCTACAGATGGACGAGGTAAAATAGTTAGATAAGGTCTCCAAAAGCTGCAAGGACCTACAGAATACAGCATTTAAAGATGTGCTTAGTATTTTACAGCTTCTTGGACAATGAGACAGGTTAACTCCTGGCAACACCCAGCCCACCTCAAGACAGATGATGAGCATCAAAGAACCTCCTTATGGAGATGGCTTCAAAAGTGGCAAACCAGCCACCAGACAAAATGTTCTCACTTCGGCCACAGACAGAATTCTGCCTAAAAATGGGCAAGCTTGGATGCAGGCAGAATCAACGGCCAAACGCTGCCAAGACAGGGTAAGCAAGTCCTCAACAGTTCCTGTCTCACAAATATGTCTGTCAGCTATGTTGGGCCAGAAGGCTGAAGATGATGCTCCAACATTATAGAGAGTTTTGGGTGACTGGTCAGGCAGCAAACTGTCTCTGTCGTTGTTTTCACTTTGGAAGCTGCTAACCTGCACTTCTTGTTTACTCAGGTAATTGCTTTTATTCTTTCTCAAGTCTCTGATGGGGTTGAAGATTAGATAGTTTAGTTTTATAACTAAGCTTAGTTGTTTAGGAGTTAAGATGTTTTTAGGTCTAGACAGATATTTTAAGTTGTTAGAGATAAGATATTATAGATATTAATTTACATTCAGAATTTTAGACTCATCAAGATAGGAAAGATGTTTTCTCCAAGTATGGTCAATACAAATTGCCAAAGCACTATGAATGTAACATTTGTATAATTCTTGATTGTTTTGTGATTATTCTTGTTGTATGTGGGTTATTGTATATATGTGTAATAATATAAATGTATATGTAAAAATAGTTTAAAAAACACACGACATTAGAGAGACAAGTGGTGAGGGGACAGAGAAGGATCAAAACATACTATATACATGTGTTCTAAGCAATAAAAAATGAGTCTTTTTCTTTCTGTTTTAATAATTCTTAATGGAAATTATCTATTTAGATCTACAAACTTTTACCCTTACATTGTCAGATGTGGGTCAAATCTAAACTTCCAGCTTTCAGTTAACTAATTCACTCATAATCTATTATTTATACAGTGTAAAAATGCTGGAACGTATTAAAAATTCATGATACATTTACCTGGTCCCATGTCCCTGCCTTCTACCATGGACCTTGAAAAGAAACAAACGTGTCATAGACCCAGATTGACCTAAATGAAATCCAGAACTCGGAATTTAAAAGGAACAACAACAAATTTAGCAAAGAACTCTAGGACTTTAAAGAAAACACAAACACCTCAGTGAGTTTAAGGATAGTTGTCAGTGCCTGAAAAACACAAACATATGCCTGAATGAAGTCATGAAAACAATTCAGGATTTGAAAACGATTAGAAAAAGGAGACATATTTAAGAGACTCAATCAAATGTGAAGATGAAGTTTAAAAATTCAAAACCCAATCAGAGGACTCTGGAGAATGCCTTAGATGTAGACCGGGTTAAGAAGTATAAAGAATATTAGTACTTGAAGATAAAGCAGAGGAATTAGGCAGCAAAAGAATAAATAGTTAAAGCCTTTAAAGCACATGAGAGGAACATGTAAGAACTGTGGGAATCATGGGGAAAAACCTCAAAACACACAAGTCACATGTAAAGAAAAAGCAGAAACTTTGAAAGCCAGAAGAGTCTGGAGCAATGCATTCCAAACCCTAAAAACCATGCTGGCCAGCCTGACCAATATACCTAGAAAAACTATAGTTGAAGAAGAAAGAAAACGTTTCCATGATACAAATGGCCTGAATAAAAATCCATGTCACCAAACCAGGGTTGAGAAAACCGTAATGCTTCAAAGTGAAGAGGTGAAGAGGCCTAGTTAAGAAACTATAGAAAGAAACACACACACACACACACATACACATACACACACACACACACACACACACACACACACACACAAAGCTATAAATATTGAAATACAAAATGTAACGAAGAACATAGTTTACTTTTTATTCGGCGGATAGCTCTGTTTGCCTATTAAACGAGTCCTGGCAGGGGTGACGAGAGTGACCCATAGCTGTAGTTCAGCTCTTCCTGGCGTCACTTCCTCTTTATACTTTACTTGTGGTTACGCCACTGGGTACTTTATTTGTTCTTTGCTAAGATCCTTTTTGCCAGTTTTAATGTATTTTTATTGATTTTAACTAATTTTCAAACACATACTTTAGCTAACGTGAACTATGCCTATTTAAATGCATAGTCTGGGGGAACTGTGGCATGTACACGCAGGAACTAAGGCAGGTGTAGCCTGCTGAGTGTTTCCAGTACCCTCAGCTACCAGAGGAAGCTTCCACGGACTTTCAATGGACTTTTCCCTGCCCTCCTCATTAATCCTCAGATAACTGATGAGCTTCTGCCCCTATATTTGGTTTTCTGCAGTCGAAAGAAAATGGGACCACAGAGAGTGTACTTTGCCTGATGGTTTTAGGGTTGGTCTATGTGGCTATATGCAGAGTTTGTTGTTGCTGCTGCTGCTGTTT
Organism: Acomys russatus; assembly: GCF_903995435.1. Lineage (NCBI taxonomy): Eukaryota > Metazoa > Chordata > Mammalia > Rodentia > Muridae > Acomys > Acomys russatus. The sequence continues at coordinate 62,805,797 of NC_067154.1, read as the reverse complement.
GTTTTGTCTTATTTTATATCTAAGTGGATGTACCTTACCTGGATGTACCACGATCCGTTTAGTCATCTTCCTGACAATGAACATGCAGCTTGTTAGCCTGGCACTGTCAGTAATGAAGTCTTGCTGAGCATCCATATAAAAGTCTCTATGTGGACATGGCTTCCATCTCTCTCGAGTAGAGGACCGGGGCCGAGTCATATGTTAGTATATGTTCATCTTTTTCAGAAGCTACCAAAATTGGGAAAGCGTACATCTTCCACTTTTTATTCTTGACAACCCTGCGTAACATTCCATCTGTTCCACATCCTTGCAGTGTTTTAAGGATATTTTGTGCTGTGTAGAGGTGTGCGGGTGTGCCTGATAGCTATGCTGGACAGCTTATTAGTCATCCCTCTGTCTCCTTTATTGAAAACCTTTTGCTTCTGGGCTGTAGGTTTATCTTTCAGTTATGAAGGACTTTTGTTTTGATTTATATATTCTAAATATACATTTTTTATTTGACATGTACCTTGCAAATATTTTCTCCTAGACTTGTAGGTTGGCTGTTGCTCTAGGTTCAGTAAACTTTCATTATTTTTCTTGAGTATTCAAGCAGATGAATACTTGATCACTGGAGTAACGCAGAGAGCATGAACCCTTTTACCAGCTTTAAGGGAGCTGCAGATGGCACAGGCCTAACCAGCGTCTCCACTAATTACATGACCAACATACACTTTCCGGAGAGTTGGTAGAACTGCTGTCAGAAGGAACACTTTCTACTAGGCTGTGAAAAATATCTTTTTCAGATAATAGTAATAATATTGAACATGTGGGTAGACATGAGAGACCCAGTGGATGATTTTAACTCAGCTGTTGTCATTGTGTGGGGGATACTGTGAAGAGGTAATTATGGTGGGTGGAAGGTGAAAGTATGTTGACAGATTTATTAGGGAGACTTTTCAAAAGGCAAATGGATTAAAAATTTAATCTGCTCCTAGATAGAAAGGAAATAAAACAACAACTAAAAGAGTCACAGTAAGAAGATGGGGGTCTAATTACTAAGCAGGCACACACACACACGCACACACACACACACACACACACACACACACACACACACACATGAAGTAGAACCAAAAGTACAAGGAAAAATCAGCTTCACTCTGCTCTTTATTTCTACTAAAATCATGCATATTTTCTGGCAGATATACTATATGCAATATACAATATACTATATGTAAGAATATGTGCACTTCTTTTGAATAGCAAGAAAGCCAGAATATTCAAGATGAAAATACTGGGGAAGATGAAAGATAAAACCATCGTCAAAGCTCCTCACTTCTTAAGGCAAAGTAAATGAAGATCATTTATGTACATATAGCTGTTGGGCTTTAACTAATGATTTCTTATTCTATTAGATTGTTCACTTCCTGCCTGATGTAGGCAAGGCACGTGGACATTGGCCTGGAAAGACAAGAGTCTTCGGCAGCATACAGACCTATATTATAATTCTAGCCCTAAGTGAGTAATTGACTCTTTAAATTTAATAAGTTTCTCAAATTAAATTTAGATAACTATAAGTGGTAGCTAAATAATATTTACAACATTATTAAGACAATTGAGAGTCTTGAATAAAACCAAATATGCTAATTTCCTTCAATAGGTCCCATCTCAAAATAGGCTCATCATGCCGGAGTCTTCACTCGAGCCCAGCTGCCTCTCATAAGGAGAATATTTGGCAATGCCATCATGGATTCTTGGGGAGCTGCATCCTGGCATGAAACGTTTCATAAAACTTCAGTGAATCTACAACTTACAGCAGACCTTTTTTTCCTCTCAGCTGTGGAGAAACGTAAGCAGTAAAGCCATGAGAAATAAAGACGCCTGAGATCTGGGTCTGTCCGTTTCCCATCCAGCCATGTAACATTGGCATCTGTGTTTACAGGACTTGAGGACCCTTCTATTGGCACGTGTTCACTGCACATGGCACTATGTTGCCATGCATGTGTGCAATGCTTTGAGGACGTTTCTCCAGACTGTCTACACCACCCGTCCACACCCCTGCATCTGTCCTCTACATTTCTATAAGGGCTTCACGTCACATGTGTAATTTTATGGATCTGTATAAGATCTAAAACCCTCAAACAAAAAGAAAAGCACAATGTTTGAGACTTAATTTTCTTAATATGCTAATCTCTGGTTGACCCCATCCTTCCTGTAGCACAGCATAATTTAATTCTTCTTTACGGATAAATAAAATTCCATTGTGTGTGTAGACTACACTCTTTCTCTATTTGTCCCTCTGGTTCCGTAGCTTGGCTACTGTGAAGAGTGCTGTGTTTTAAGTGTTGCCAGTACCTGCATTAAACTAATCCCTTACTCCAAAGATATGGGCAGGATTTTAGTTTCTGGTTTATCTATGACAGACTGGACTGAAAGAGCTTAATTTTCTGCATGGGGGTGGGGGGAGGTAACCCTAAAGTCTATTGCTTGTAATATTACCTCTGTCTTGTGGCTTTTGACTTCTGACATTTATATCTTAAAGGATTGTTGATATCTTATCTTTTATTATAGGCTGCTCTTATTTGGGGAGAGAAGCGGAGATAATGTCAATTTTATAAGTAAAAAAATATGTCACTGGAACATAGTCTCGAGGAGGGCTGCCGTGGTTAAGAGAACTGCTGTTGTAGAAGACACAACTTTGGTTCCCACGTCAGGCATCTCACATTACCTGGGACCTCAGCTCCAAGGTATCTGTTGTATCTGGCCTCCAAAGGCACCTACACTCACACACATATATGCCCTCACAGAGAAACAGATACAAAAAAGTAAATAAATTTTTAAAAAAGAAAGAATGTAAAAATTTCCAAAACCCAATTCACAAAGTGGAGAGTGTAAGCAGACCTAAAACATGGAAAGAACTTGAGTCATTGATCCGAAACCTCCCGTGAAGGCCGAGTCCAGGCCAGATGACTTCAGTGGAGGAGTGTACTGAAAATATAAAGAGGAATTGGCCCCAATCCTGCTCAAGCTCTTCCAAAACAATAGATTAGGAGGAGATACTTCCAAATACCTCTATGAGCCAGCATTGCCCTGGTGCCAACAAAACCCACTGAAAAGATTATACACAGTGATCAAGAGGGTTATCTCAGGAATGCAAAGGAAGTCCAAAATAAGAAAATTATATATTACATGTTAACAGAACTTCAAAAATACAACAAGCACATAATCATCTCAGTTGACACAAAAGAACTTACAATACCGTGTCTTTGCAGAAACAGAGTGATCTACAAATATGAAACAATGGTGAATATTCACGTCCATTTTTGCATATTTTTGCATACTTAGACTTATAACTACACATACAGGAATGAGTGTGTATATATGAGCGTGTGCGCATAGGTACCCATGGAGGCAAAAAGAGAGAGATGGAGTGGAAGACTAGCAGCCTCTGGAGATGAGTCTGCCAGGGAGGAGAGACGTATAAAGAAAAACAGAGAGGCTATTCTGTCTTCCACACACTGGTGGTGTTTTGCCTATATGTATACTCTGATGAAAAATGTTCTTTTTAGAAAGGCTTTCATTACATGCTGCTGGGGACTCTCAGGGAACAGAGAGGATATCGCTGTGATGAACAAAACCTGTTTTTGTACTCATTTAGGAGATAATTGTTCTCAGAAACAAAACTGTAGGCAAGCAGGCAATGAACACAATGGTTCATTAAATGGCAAAGGACAGCTGGAACCAAGTCTCTGAGGCTCCTGTCTTTGAACTTGTTCCATATCCTGCCTAAACAGCCTCTGGATAATCAGCTATGCTTCCAACCCATCACCAAGACCAGGCATTCAGTTCTTCCTCCAAAATATGCATCCAAGGGAGGCTTACTTTCCAGCATCTCTACCATTCCAGCCCCACTGCCATTACAAGATGGCAACCTGCGTCCAGCTGTGGGCAGTAGTCCTCTACAAGCAGCCTGAGTGGGATCAGCTGTTTCGGGTTCCTTCTCTGAATTTCCCACAATAGTATCTTACTTTATAGCCTGATATTTTAAGATTAAAAAAATAAGTAAGCTTCTGGCTGGGCACGGCGCCACAAATCTGTAATCCTAGCACTCAAGGAAGTGGACGAATGCAGGTCTCTGTGATCTTAAGGCCAGCCCGTATAAAAGATCCTCTGTCAAACGTTGCTGAAGGCAGCAGACTCTTGAGAAAAATACCTTTGGTTTCCCTCAAAAAAAGTAACACATATTGCACTGTAAGAGTTTATAAAATTGGCACAAAATTTTGTTGTAATGTTACAATGCCAGTTTAAAGGGTTCAGTAACTAATGCGAGCCTCTGGAATATGTGTAGAAGCTATTTTACCAGCATTAGAAGGTAGAAATAAACCAGATGCCCTTTTTGCTTTTTGTTTTCTTTAATTGTAACCCTGTACCAAGTTTCTGGTCACGATTGTGTACAGTTAAACATAATTGCATTCTATTAACCAATATGACTATATTTCTTATGAGTATAGTTACACTGAAATAAATTTCTAAAATGTAAAAAAAAAAAAAAAGGCCTCCTGAAATTGCTTTCTGTCAGGATATTTTATCATGGCAATAGAAATAAAACTAAAACATATATTTAGCTTGATTTTAATGCTACTCTGGTTGATCTCTTCTCTCTCTCTGTCTCTCTGTCTCTCTGTTTCTCTCTCTCTCTTTCGCCTCTGCTCTCTGTCTCGTCTGTCTCTGTCTGTGTGTGCTGTCTGTCTGTCTCTCCTGTCTGTCGTCTGTCTCTCTGTCTCTCTCTCACTCACTTTCTCTCTCTTTCTCTCGCTTCTCTCTCTCTCTCTCTTCTTCTCTCCTCCTCTCTCTCCTCGCCTCTCTGTCTCTGTCTGTGTCTGTCTGTCTGTCTGTCTGTCTCTCTCGTGCTCTCTCTCTCTCTCTCTCTCTCTCTCTCTCTCTCTCTCTCTCTCTCTCTCTCTCTCTCTCTCTCTCTCTCTCTCTGTCTCTCTGTCTCTGTCTGTGTCTGTCTGTCTGTCTGTCTGTCTCTCTCGTGCTCTCTCTCTCACTCACTTTCTCTCTCTCTCTCTCTCTCTCTCTCTCTCTCTCTCTCTCTCTCTCTCTCTCTCTCTCTGTCTCTGACACACACACACACACACACACACACATTTATATAGGAACATTTGTAAACTACTGCTTCTCATCCTTCAGCACAGTTTCCATACATAATAATTACACCATGCACTGCTGTTGAATGAATACAAGTCATTTATCATCCTTCTCCAGGAAAAAAGAAAAGCTTAATTCTACATCAGAATGTCTATACTTTTGCAAGCGAGATTAAGTTTGTTACTTTTATTCTCTTTACAAGTTTTGATTAAGATGAATAAAGGCATATGTTACAATGTTTAAAGATAAGAGTGCTGGCTAGTTTTATGTCAACTTGACACAAGCTAGAAAAGAGGGAAACTCAATTGAGAAAAATGCCTCAATAAGAGCTGGCTGTAGGTCATTTCCTTGCTTAGTGGCTGATGAGGATAGTTCCAGCTCATTGTGGTTGGTGCCACCCCTGAGGCAGTGGTCCTAGGTTATATAAGAAAACAGGGTGAATCTAAACCAAATAACCCAATTAAGAAATGAGGCTCAGAATTAAACAGATAATTCTCAATAGAGGAATACTGAATGGCTGAGAAACACTTAAGGAAATGCTCCATGTCCTTAGTCATCAGAGGAATGCAAATCAAAACGACTCTGAGATTCCAGCTTATACCCATCAGAATGACTAAGATCAAAATCTCAAGTGACAGCACACACTGGCAAGGATGTGGAGAAAGGGGAACACTCTTTCATTGCTGGTGGGAGTGCAAATTTGTACAACCATTTTAGAAATCAATCTAGCACTTTCTCAGAAAACTGGGAATAGTGCTACCTCAAGACCTAGCTATTCCACTCCTTGGAATAGACCCAGAAGATGCTCCACCACACAACAAGAACATATGGTCAACCATGTTCATAGCAGCCCTATTTGTAGTAGCCAGAACCTAGAAACAACCTAGATGTCCCTCAGTCAAAGAATGGATAAAGAAACTGTGGAACATTTATACCATGGAATAGTGCTCAGCTATTAAAAACAAGGAAATCCTGAAATTTGTGGGCAAATGGATGGAACTAGAAATGATCATCCTGAGTGAGTTAACCCAGACACACAAAGACTCACATGGCATATACTCATTTATAACTGGACACTAGCCCAAAAGGGATATCCCCTGAAAGTCTTCACTTACCAGGAGACTGGGATAGATGCAGAGACCTATTGGGACTCTAGGTGAGAGGACTATGGGAGAATGGGGAAATAGAAGGATCCAGAGGGTCCTAGAAACCTACAAGAAGAACATCATGATGGGCAGATCTGGACTCAGGGGGTTCTGCTCAAAATACTGCACCAACCAAGGACAATACATGAAGTAAATATTGATCCCCTACCCAGATCTAGCCAGTGGACAGGACATTATCCACAGTCATGTGGAGAGCTGAGACTGACTCTGACATGAACTCTGGTGCCCCCTATTTGACCACTTCCCCTTGGTGGGGAGGCCTGGTGGCACTCAGAGAAAGAATAGGCAGGCTACCAAGATGAGACCGATAGGCTGTGACCATATGATCGGGGAGGAGGTCCTCTTCTGTCACAGACCTAGGGGAAGGGAATAGGGTGAAAGGAGGGGGAGAGAAGAACAGGAGGAGATAAGCAAGGGGATAAAAATTTAGATGTTATCTGAATAAATAAATTAAATAAAATAAATTAGAGGGAATAAAAGAAACAGGGTGAGCAAGCCAGTAAGCAGCACCTCTCCATGGCCTCTATGTCAGCTCCTGCCTCCAGGTTCCTGCCCTGCTTGAGTTCCTGTCCTGACTTCTTCAATGATAAACCATAATGTGGACATGTAAGCCAAATAAATCCTTTCTTACACAACTTGGTTTTGGTCATGGTGTTTCATCATAGCAACAGTGACTCTCTCTAGGATAGTAGGAAAGGCACTGGAGTGAAAGAGAAAACATTTTAGAATTCTTGGGGGTTGCATGCATAGATGCATCTGTCTACTCCAACTACAAATCACCAGCTCAAACAAAAACAAAACAAAACAAAAACCAACTTTTTGAAATATTCAAAAGCAGAGGTTACAATATTTTTGCATGTCAAATGTTAGTCACATCATTAATATAAGACTGAGTTACAAAGCCAAAAGTAATGAGAACTTGATCTCAGGTAATGTAAAGACATAGTTACATCATCATCCTGCTTAGTTCCCCCCCAAGACACTGCACCTGCAAATCAAAATGCAAATGGCCTTTCCTTGATCCGTATTGTTTGTGGCTTAGCCAGCTTGCAGCCTTAAGCTAGAATTTAAATGGCTGTTGTACTAATTGCTTTCACTTTCCTGTGACTAAAACATCCAACAAAAACAACCCAAGGAAGCACAGTAGTCAACCCTAATTGTCAATTCAAGATTTAGAATGGCATAAAACCCTATAGGCATATGTGGGAAAGATCACCTAGGTTGGGCTTACTGAGGTTGGACGGCCTGCCCTAAGTGTGGGTAATACCAGCCGATGGGCTGGGAGAAACACAAGCAGTCATCTCTCTCGACTTCCCAGCGGCAGACACGATGTGACTGGCTGACTCAGGCACCTGCTACCCTGACTTTCCACCATTATGGACTGTATTCCTTCAGACAATAAACCCATTGGTCCTTACATTGTTTTTGTCAGGTTTTCTATCACAATAGCGGAAAAATCCAGTTAACACAGAAGGAAGAAGTTTATTCCTGTTCACGATTTCGCAGACTTCGATCCATTGAGCAGGAAAAAAGCGGGTTGGAACTGATGCATGTGGCAGAGACACTTCACATGACTCTGGACCAGGGGGCAGAAAGAACAGGCTCAAAGTCAGTAAGTACAGCCTCGGAAGCTTATCTCCAGTGATCTACTTCAGCCAGGCACATGGCCTTCCAAATGCTGCTACTGATTGGAGACCAAACATTCAATGCATGAGCCTATTTAGGCATTCTGATTCAAAGCATTAACAGCTGTGCAATCAAAGTTTTTCTGAGAAAGAACAGTGAGCATGTGGACTAGAAACTAACTCCCTCTGTCATGCATGACCCCAAAGTTGTATTTGGCAGGTTGTCACAATGATCTGAGAGTCCCCCCAGAGTCAGGACACAGAAGTTAAAGATCTTTGCTTTCCATATACAGAGACACTTGACTTCAGGATGTTAAATTGTGTGATAATACTGATTCCAGTTGTATTTATTCCCAGGACTTCCCAGCTTATTTATTCACTAAGTTAATATCAAATTAGTGCTGGCTCTTCCTGGATGCTGTTCTAAGTTCTTGGGACTCTGTGAATCAGAGAAATAGGACAATTCTTACTGCTCTGATATAACTAACTTAGAACCTATAACACTCAGCTTGTAATTTTAAATAGGGTTTTCAAAATGGACTTCTTGAAATGAAAAGAATAGAAAGATGAAAGGTCACTTGTGGGTGCCTCTTGGCAGTGCACTGTACCTCGGATCACACACAAGTAACTGGAGAGGGCATGAACTGCTGAGTGTGATAACGGTAAAGAAAAAAAGCCCTGGAGACCTACACTTTTGGAAGCAGTGAAGACTTGTCTCATTGATTAATTGCACGAGTGTCTCATGATTCCTCCAGAAGGTGTTGACAGGATTTTTGAAACAGGCTCAAAAGACACCAGCTGGGGACACATCACCACTAATGAACCCAGAATCAGATCAACATTGAGTTGTTTGGGGGCCCTGCAGATTAAAGAGAAGAGGGGAGGCCAGCTCAGGTGGCCACAGAGACCTGTGGACCATTGGCAGGACTGTGGCTCTCATTCCAAGGAAAATAAAAAGAAGGTCCCGGCAGAGGAGATGCGTGGGCACCTTTGGTTCCAGTCAGGGTCAGGGGACAATGACACTGAACAGTACAGAAGAAGAAACCCTATTGAAGGCTGCCACAAAACTCCACCTTGAAACGATGGTGGCCCGGAACTGTGTGTTGGTGGCGGAGGCAGTGAGAAGTGGACAGTAGATGTGTTTTTGTGAGATCAAAACGAATATAACATGCTGATGGCTGAGTGTGTGTCATCTGAGAGAAAGAAATGATTGGGAACAGCCTCCTCGAGTCTTTATTTTAAGCCATCAGAAGCACAGGATTAGGTCCCAAGAATTAGATAGCCCGGCTGTGTGGGTAGCTCCAGCAGGAGAGGCAGGAAGTCAGGGTTAGGTTGCCCATCTAAGAGGACATGTCAAAGGTACTGTCAGATGTCCAAGTCTGCAGGCGTTCTTCAGCTGAGAGAGTTCTTCCTGGCACAATTCTCATATAGCTCACAGTCTTTCGTAGCCACAGCTTAGACTTTTCAGAGGCAACAGTGTACCAGATCCATGTGCACATAATCTGCAAGAAAAGCAACCAGCCTTCGTGCACTGTAGTTAACAGAGCCCTCAGTCAAGGAAGTTCTGAGCCAACTTCATGCCGTAAAAATACCATAGAACTCAGACAGTGCACCTGGCTTTGGAACTGCTTAGTAAGGCACCTGTCTTCAGTTTCCTTAATCCTTTTCCCCAAATTTATCCCATGGAGTTGATCTTTTTTCTCATTTCCTTGTAGGAGAAAAGTTTTTAAACCCTTGGGAAGACCATAAACATCTAAGCTGATCCCAAAGAACCACACTTAATGCAGCTAAAGAAGTCTGCGTTGACTTGATGCCGGGAGAATGGTTATATTTTAAAGCTGTCCCTATAGATGTGGCATATGCATCCCTGCATGTCAGCAGTCTCAGACATGCCTTGTGGTTCCTGTCTCCTGGAACCAGTTCACAGGGAACAATCCAGGGTGGACAGTGAGGTGGGGCAAGAGGAAGCCACCTAGTCAAAAACAGGACATCCCCTAGCAAAAAGGCATGTGTACTTCTAGAAAGGTGAGTACAAGAACAGACACATAAGCATGGTTACTGTGATTCCTTTTTTCCCCCTACTAAAAACATATAATTTTGAGATCACAAAACTTTGGTGTCTGAAAATAAAGGCTAAGACTCCAAACATTTGGATAAAAGTGTAGTTTTCAACTAACCATATGCCATAATTTTTCAGGGGAGCACCTCTCCCACTGCTCCTGAGGTTTGAACTGAATATAGCTCAATAAACACAATTCATTGCAAAATATTCGTTTGTTATCACTGGATTCTAAAATAATCATAACTTATCTTAATATTAATACATTCCGTACTATGGATCAACTGTGGAGTCCTAAATATTTGATAAGCAAATATCAAATCCTATTGTTACGTTTTTTAAAAGTATGCACAGATATGGTCATATAGAAAAAAAATCATTCGCAGCAGATATGTGTACCGTGCTCAAAACAGCATTATACATAAAATTCAAAATGTTGACCATCCAGCAATGGGTAAAGTGTGTGTGTGTGTGTGTGTGTGTGTGTGTGTGTGTGTGTGTGTGTGTGTGTGTGTGTAAAAATATTAAGCTTTAAAAGGAAGAAATTCTGGCACGAGCTGCCAGATGGAAGGCCTATGAGCACATGTGCAGTGGGTAAGGCCAGCCCCTCAAAGGCAAGTGCAGGTGAGTCCTTCCCACGAGGCACTGCGCTTGGGTGTGATTTGTTCCCCTAGGCTCATGTGCTGGAAAGCCACTGCACTATGACAGTATGCAACAGCGGAGCCTTTAAAAAGCAGGGCCTGTCGAACATTATCAGGACATGGATGTCTGTGCTCAAGAGTAGATGGAATGGAGCCAATGTGGTAAAAGTGGCTTGTTTCCCAAGAGATGAGAATATTAAGGGTAAGTGTGAAATCCCTCACTGTTGCCACAGCATCTACTTACAGGCTCACCAGGTAATCTCCTCTGTCCGTATCCCCACCATCACTATGATATCTGACACAGACACTATCAGAACCAAGCAGACGCAGACTCTGTGATTTTAGAACCCCAGGACTGGGAGCTGAATAAATCTTCTTAAGAATAAATACCTAACCTTAAGTGTTTTGTTACAATAACATAAGACTAAGTCAAATTAATCAGATGGAAAACAGAACAATGATTACTAGTGGCTGAGAGAGTTGAAGATAGCAGAAATTCTGCACAAAATGCATGGTTTCAATTGCTGGGGGGGGGGTGCAAGCTTGTATGACCACCATGGAAACCAATGTGTGGGGGCTCCTCAGAAAATTGGGAGTCAATCTACTTTAAGACTAAGATATACCACTCCTGGGCATACACCCAAAGGATGCTCCATCCTACCACAATGACACTTGCTTAATTATGTTCACAGCACCTTATTCACAATAGCCAGGACTGGAAACAATCTAGATGTCCCTCAACTGAAGAATGGATAAAGAAAATGTGGTACATTTATAAAATGGAATATTACTCAGCTGTTAAAAATGACATTATGAAATTCACAGGCAAATGAACGGAACTAGAAAATCATCCTGAGTAACCTAGACCCAGAAAGACAAACATGGCATGCACTCGCTCATAAGTGAATATTAGCTGTTAAGTATATGATAATCATGGTACAACACATAGACCCGGAAATCCTATGTAACAAGGAGGGCTCTGGGCACCTGGGTCTCCCTGGGAAGGAGAAATAGAACAGATTTTGCAGGTAGACTGAGGACAGGTGGGAATGGGAGCAGGAAAGATCAGGTGGGAGGAGGTGGGTAGGGAGAGTATGGGAAGAGTTGGCTGGAACTGACGCGCATTTGTGGGCAACATGGAAACCTAAAGCAGTAAAAAACAAACTCCCAGGATTCTACAAGGGTGGCCCTAGTGAAGACTCCTAGTAACGGGACACATGGAGCCTGAACCAGCCATCTTCTGTAACCAGGCAACTTCCGGTGGTGGGACTGGGACACCAATGCAACCACAAAACCATGGCGGCCTACAGTTTGTCCTGCCTGCAAGATGTGCAGGGGCAATGGAAGCACAGAACTTGTAGGAGTGGCCAACCAATGGCTGGTCTAACTTGAGGCCCACTCCATGAGAGGGAGCCCATGCCTGACACTGCCTGTATGACCAGGGAACAGAGATGCTTAGCCCAGAGATCTAGCATAGAAAAACATCAATAGGCTAATTTCTAATGATATTTTTGCTATTCTCGTGGATCAATGCCCAATTGTCATCAGAGAGGCTTCCTCTAACAGCTAACAGGAGCAGACGCAGAGACCTACAGGCGAACATTAGGCACAGAAAGAGCCCAAATTGGAGCTCTCCATCAGGGCCCCCTCCTTGGAGCTCAGGGAACCCTGCAGGATGGGGGAAGGAGGAATTGTGAATCAGAGGGGTTGAAGATGCCAGAACAGAATGCACAGAATCTAATGAGCAGGAGTCATAGGGGTCCACAGAGACTGACTCGGTAGTCATGAGCCTGCATTGGCCTGCACAAGGTCCTTTGCAAATATTTAACTGTTGTTAGCTTGGTATTTTCGTGGGACACCTAAGAGTTGGAGTGGGGTGTGTCTCTGAGTCTTTCTCCTACCCTTGGGATCCTTTTTCTCCTACTGGGTTGCCTCGGCCATCCCGGATAGGGTTTGTGCTTAGTCTTATCGTAACTTGTTAGGCTGTGTTCGGTTGATATCCCTGGAGGCTTCCTCATTTCTGAAGGGAAATGGAGGAGAAGTGGATCTGGGGTTGGGGTGGGGATTAGGAGGAGAGGAGGGAGAGGAAACTGCAGTAGTGATGTAGTGATGCTCTGCATGAGAGAAGAATTTGCAAAGGAAGAAAAATTCAGTTTCAGTTTGGGGAATTGATTGCATAATAATGTGACATGCTTAACACTAGAGAACTGGACACCTGAAAATATGCTTTAAATGGTAGATGTATCTTACTACCATTAAAAATAAGTACGGGAGTGGGGGTTACAGTGGAGAAAGGAGGCAAGGAGATGAAGGAGAGGGTCAACCCAAACCAAGTAAGTATGAAATGCCATAGGACAATCTGTTACTTTGTATGTTAGTTTTACATGTAACTAGATATAAGCGACTGTAGAGCAGGCAGCTTATCATCCTAATTCATTAAGAAGGCTTTGAGGAAGAAGTAAAATTTCAGTGGACAATCCTTGGGAAAGATGAAACCGGGGGATGGGGAACATGGGGAAAGGACTTAGAGGCAAATGGAGCAATGCTCAGACGTCTATCTGGAATCAGCTAGCATCTTACAAATGCAACGTACAGACTGCCGGGGACACAGTGCTGATGTTATGGCAGAATGTTGGGTTGGACAAGACAGTGGATGTCTCTTGGCATAGGGAAGATCCTGAGGTAGGGGACTAGGATTTGGGTCTGGGTAGTAAGCCACTGTACCTGTGATAGGAGAGGTGACACCATCGGAGCAGCAGGGAATGAAAATGAGCTGAGTGACTGCATGGGGGATGGCTGCAAGGGAGCCATGCTGGGAACCGGGAGGCTGCTGTGGAGAGGGTTGTAATCATTGGCCTTGCTGTGAAATTGATCTGGCCACAATACATCACAGTATTTACCCAGTCCTATACTAAATAGGCTCAGTGTTTTACAGTAACAAGTCTCCAAGGAAACACCAATAGGAAACTCCCAACAGACACACAGAGAAGACTTAAGGAAAGCAATAAGGGAGGGGAAATAAAAGACTAACACACTAAGGAAAGAAATTCCAAGCTGGGCAATTTATGTCAGACAACCAGCACTTCGTCCTTCAAAAAAAAAAAAAAAAAAAAATGGCTGAACTGTGTAACAGAGGGAAAGGGGCATTAATTTATTATTTCGCACATTTTTAAGTATTTCTTAAGACTGTCAAACAACCAAAGAATTCAATGAGGGTATATGGCCATACCATATCAAGAATGTGCTTAACCTTATCTATAACAATAGAATTTGTGTGTGTGTGTGTGTGTGTATAACAATAGAATTTGTGTGTGTGTGTGTGTGTGTGTGTGTGTGTGTGTGTGTGTGTGAATGTATGCACAAGGAAAACACCAAACATCTGATAGAACAGAAAGCTCTCATTCTCTTGGGGCATGTGATAAGAATTAGAAAACGTAGCAGGGAGAATGCGTGACTGTAAGCACATGTATGTATGCTTGGGTGAACACAAACAGCCAGTGCATACATATGGAAGAAACTACAGGACAGATCCAAACGGATAGATAGGTAGAAGACTGCTTAGCTACAGCTTTACACGTAGCCTTTACTCCATGAACGAGAGAACATGGAAGAGCATGGGTGGATCTAAATATTAAAAGTATTTTTAAGTCCAAGTTTGGGACATTGTGGGTGTGCATCTGGAGACTGTTGGTACCCCCCCCCCATGAGTCTTAACAAATAGGCATGTAAATTAAAAACAAAATGAATCCATAGTGCGAATGTGGCTGGATTAAAAAATGATGTATATGGAGCCTGGAATAGTGCCAGACACCAAGTAGGTATTCAGCAAGTCCAAGTAACTATGATAAAAATAACACTGTATTATTTACATATGCATATGTCTCTGTGATTAAGTACTTCACAAAAGTTTGCCTAGTTACACGAATTCCTGAACATGTGCAGTTATCAAGCACCAGCTTTATAATAAGTATTAGGTGCAGAAACGATCCAGAGGTGTCTCTGCCCTTGGCTCACCTTTCTCCATACATTTGTGTATAGCCTCCCCACAGCCTCCTTCGCCTAGCTCAAAGTTACGTCGAGAGGTGGAGATCTCAGTTGAGAGAAGACGGGAGCACTCTGTTCTCCATTCACCGTGATTTCTATATCAGTTATGTTTCTGTGGCTGTGACAAAATACTCTGACCAAAGCAACGTAATGAAGAAAGGGCATGTTTCGGTGTGTGCTTCCAGACGTACAGAGTCCGTTGCAGTGGAGAGCACACAGCACGGCATCAGGTGCAGAACATTAGCTTATCACATTTTCGTTCACAGGTAGGAGACAACAATGTGTGTGAACAGGAAGTAGGGTAAGGCTCTACACTCTCAAGCGTCCCCCTGCCCCCCACGCCCCAGTGACCACGTTTGCCAACAAGGAGCAACCTCCTAAAGATTTCATATCTTCCTCTGATACCACTAACAAAGGGCGAGCAAATGCTTCCTACGGGTGTCATTCAGACCATGGTGATGCCCAAGCCACGGAGCTAGGAATCCTAGTGCCTCCTGGTGGACAGAGGACTTGAAGATGAAGCAGGAAGCATTCCCAGATACCCCCTTCCTCAGATTGCACGGCTGCAATATGTCAAACATTTCAGAGTGCAGGCAAAGGAAGGGCACTGTGGATGGGCGTGTCATTAGATGCGGATTGAGGGTGAGCACCCGACCTATAGGAAGGCAGCTGCGATGCCACATCTGAAACCTGCAGACAGCTCTTAGCAGGAGGAGGATGGCTGTGAAGAATGAACACAGCCTCTACGCCGACACAATGATCCCTATCTCCTACATGTAGCCTCTCAGATGGACCATTTCTCACTCCGCAAGCCTCTTCACATCGGCCTCCCTCTTATCCAATGAGCAACCATCGTCAGAGGAGACAGAAGATGGGCACTGAACAACAGATAATGCCGCACAGTATACTCAGAGCACTGGTAAGAAGTGGGCATGGGGGGGGGGAGTCATTAAAGGGGGAAATTTACATAATGCTGAAGGTCAGGGAGACCTTGGGGAGGGCACCGGAAGCCCTGGGCCAGGGAGAACTGGAGAACTTATCAGTAGAGAATTCTCAAAGGGAAACTCCAGACTTCTCCTGTGGAGAAGAGGAGTTATTTGAAGAGATGTATATTTTCATTAAAGAAGTAGACTGTGAGGAAAATGTATATGGCAAATCTGACTCATGGTACCCAGTAATTTATTTTTGTCTTCCATCATGTCAGACCCTCCTCTTCCTGAGTCCGTAGCTACTTGCGGCCACTGATTCCACCAGCAGTCTTCCCGGACTCTTTCTACGTTTCCCCTTTGACAATGGCCTTCTTCCATTTCTGCAGATCACCAATGAGATATGTGTCACACCCTCTAAAGAGTCCTCAAAAACCACCACTGTGGCATTTGTCACCAAGCCTGAGGGCCTGAATTTCATCTCCAGAACTCACATGGTTGAAAGAGAAAGCTGACTGCAGCAAGTTGTATTCTGACCTGTATGCATGGCCATGACACACTCGTACACACACACACACGCACGCACGCACGCACGCACGCACGCACGCACGCACAGAGTAATTAAAGTTTTTAAATGCTGTGACTGAGCCACTCATACTTTCATTTTAATGCCTTTGGTTCGTCACTGGAGCTATTGCCAAGCTGACTGCTCTCAAGTTCACATATCATACCTTCCACCTATCCCACTAGTCTGCCAACCTAGAAGACTTGGTACATTGTCCAGAACCATCAGGTGATAATGGTGGAAATACTGAAGTGCCCATACACATATGCAAATTGATTTTTATTATGATCATATCTATATGGTTGGGGTTGATGTGGTCCTCAAGTATTTCAGCTTAGTACATCTGAGGAAAGTGGAGTTACCCACGTGCCCATTGTGTTTGTTCAATATCTTTCATCTGGCCACACTGGTGCCCCAGTGAGTCCCTGTTCCCACCACTGCCATGACATGTCCTTCCCATCCTTGAACATGGATAAACACCAGAAAGTCAGAACAAATTACCTACCTCGCCAGCCACTGAGTCATCCTGGAGGTGTGATACATCCACAGGGCTCCCTAGAATGCCTCTGGGGCTGCAAAAAAAAAAAAAAAAAAAAAAAAAAAAAAAAAAAAAAATGAACTCAGAAAGACAAGTGAAGGGCAAAAAACAAAATGTGCACCTGCAAAAATAGTCTTGCGGTAGCAGCCGCCCGTGCACTAGGTGGAAGAGGTAACAGATGGCCACGTCCGCCTAATTTCCCAATCCATGAGATTGTGCGCCTCGGCTTCCCTTCCATCTCTTCTCCTAGAACATTGCTTTGGCAGACAGCGAGTCCCTTGGAACCAATTGGTATCCTTCAAAGTCATTCCAGAACAGCACAGCAAGCGGGGACAACCTACATGCCGTGTAGATCAGGAAGTCTGAGTTGCAAATATAAGCATGTCCAAAGGAAATCTGCGACCTTGTCAGGAGCCCCCTTCACTTAAGCAAAATATATTCACTGACGATCAAGGGCTCTTCAAAAAGATTGACGGAGGGAACTGGGCTCAGGGGAGAACACAAGATCATGAGGCAGTGTGCGGCCTGCCAGCCAAGTCACGGGCTCAGAGGGTTGTGGAGCACTAACTAGAGCTACCAGGCCAACTCATGGGTGACCTCCCTCTGCGTGTGGCATCACCTGGGGGCCCATTAGATCCCTCACCTAGAAGATGGTCTGAACTTGGCATAAACTATGTTCACTAACTCTGATCTTCCTAGTTAGTGTTTCCTGGAAGAGACCTTCCAGGATCCTGCTTGTTTGTTAATATTTTTAGTGTTTCAAAAAGTGTAGGAAAGGGTGTTTTAAAACCGCTTAAACTTACTTTGAGTTCTACTTTTTATAGCTTCCCTCACAAACTTTCTGATTCCCTAAGTTAAACGGGCAGAATTTCAAGCACTACGCAGGCAAAATGTTTCATAGATTTTACCGTATCACGGTTTCTGTATCGGAACTATGTAAGATAAAACAAATGTTCTTAATCAATGAAGCTCTGCGTCAGTGCCTTCCGTTACCCTCCAGGAAATCCTGATGTTCTATGCAAGTATCGCTGTAATGGTGAGCACCAGGAAGTGACATACTTGAGAGGTGATAAAGTAGAAAATTTAATTTAACCTGTTAAACCAGTGATTCTCAACCTATGGGTCACAATCCCTTTGAGGGTCTGATGACCTTTTTTTTTTTAACAGAGGTTGCCTAAGACCATTGGAAGGCACAGATATTCATATTACAATTCATAAAAGTAGCAAAATGATAGTTATGAAGTAGCAATGAAAATAATTTTATCGTTGGGAGTCACTACAGCATGAGGAACTGTAGTAAGTTGCTGCAGCATTAGGAAGGTTGACACCACTGTGTTAGACCATGTGAGCACTTCATCAGCACTGTGATTAGCTCTGCAGGAGCCCTTTACACTGGCAGGGGTATCACCCTTGCCCCTCTAAAGCATCCCACCTAATGCAGAGATAAATGACCAGCTCCACTATCTATTAGGAAAGTGGTCAACTTCAAATTCAAAGGCCTGAACTGTGCACAGAGCCTAATTCTCTTAACACAGTCCTACCCACAGTTTTTGGAAGAGGTGTTATTGCTGCTCTAAATATGAAGAAATTGAGACCCAGTCTGTTTGACTTGCTGTTACAGGTATGAGAGAGGGCTGTATACAGCGGGCGGCATTCAAACTTAAAGGACTCTAGGTTCAGCAAGGAATTCACGAGAAAGGGCACCTCAGAAGGGGCATGAGGCGGGTAAGCAAGCAGTCACTATGGTGAGATTTGAAATGTAAGGACTATGAAAAGTGGAAGGGGACATTTTAAAATTATGTATGAAGAACCAATTACTCTGTCTTCTACACAATGACCAATCAATATGCCCATCCTTGAACCTCGGGATTTTTCTAGCTCCTTATGAGTTCTTTCCTTCCTCTTCCCAAAATGCTTAATTCTCATCTTTCTTCTCCTTTCAAGCTCATTCAATGAAATGTGAACTCCAAAACCCCTTTAAGAGGCAGTTCATTTGATGTCACAGAGCATTTTGTCAAGAACCTATTTGGAAACATCTGTCTGTCTCTCCTTAAAGTAGCAGCCCCAGACTCCTGGAGCAGCTGCATAGGACAGCACAGTGACCTTCCCCTGTTTTCATGAAATGCACACAGAACCGAGACAACCAGGGAAACTCACCCGAGAGCCAGGATCAGGAGTTGGCTTTACAGTTATGTGAAACACATAGATTCAGGTGGAAAAGAAAGTGCCCATCCTGGGTGACAGCTTAGTAGGAATCCATTGCAGAGAAACACCTAACCACAACCTCACCAGGCCTCTCTACCAGGGTCTAGATAATTCCCAGAGAAGTGGTCCAGCCAGTCATGCTGTGCTCTCAAGATCCATCAGCAAGCAGAAATGAGGGCTGCTGGAAAGAAATGGAAATGAAAGTATTAAAAATAACATTTTCAATAAAAAAAATAAATAAATAACATTTTCTTAGAAATAGAATGAGAATTGGGGGAATTGGGGGCCGCTTGATGATCTATGGGAATTCAAGGTCCTTGTCCTGAATCTTAAAGAAAGATCCTGTCACAAGTGAATATGGAAGAGGCCATCTGTCACCCCATCCCTCACAGAAAATGAGCACGAGCAAGAGCTTATATTGAACCCAACCGAAAGCAAAAGTTGGCCACATGTATGATATTACCAGGACCCAGGAGTTCAGAGATGCTTTGTGTAGTAGAAACAAAAGGAGGATACTGTGGAGGTTCCCATGTGAATGAGGGGGAAAAATTCAAGGAAAAGTGGAGAGAAATCTGAAAAGGCTGAAAGAATATCAAAGTAAGAGGGTAGATGCAGACTTGTTTTTGCGCACTTTTTTTTTTCAACACTGAGCTCTTCAATTAGATTTAAATATTGGTAAGGAATCATCTTAAAAGGAGATGGTCAAGCCATAGAAGCAAGGCCGAAAGGCGGCTCCCTAGACAGGAAGTCAGTGAGGAATGTGCTCACGGAAGAGAAATGGAGATGTCATGTTGAAATAAAAGCTCAGTGTGAAATGACGACAAGTGCGTGGCAGCCACGGAAGCCAAGGTAATTCCTACCTGGCATCTCTTGTTTACTCAAGTAGCTTAAGGCATGGAATTTTTTAAAAATCTGGCATGTGAGGAGGAGATGAACCAGGATGGTGGAAGTTGGGGATCCTGAGGTGATAGTCGCCACAATATAAACACTGCACAATCCCCAACAGCATTCAGCAGGCTGTCATGGAGGCAAGGAGGGCAGGGGAAGCTTGGCCAAGGATGGTCTTTTTGTGGGAGGATAAGGAATAATTTTAAAAACAAAAGGCGTTGAGGGGATTGGCAGGATTGTCTATTAGTTCATTCATTCAAAACACTGCAGTGCGTCCATTCAGCCAGTGTTTGCTGAGTGCCTCACATGTAGCTAAGAATAAGATACAGTGGTAAGTCAAACATACAGGGACCTAGTTGTTAACATACAGTAGAGGCGAGGAAAGGTCACGGAGGGAGGGATGTACCTCACTGTGAGTGACACGGCAACACAAAGAAGAGCTGCTGCGTTTGGGGTGGAAGACCTCTCTGAAGAGACCTGTGTGAGCATCTCTTTGATCAAGGCAAGATGGGAAATGAGAGGAGACACAGGAGGCTATTGGAGAAGGAGGCCGAAAGTCCAGACAGGGTCAAAGGAGTGGGAGTCCTGGTAAGATGGAACACTGTAGCCCGAGCACCATGGTGGTCATGTGGCCTCCGAGGCCCAGCAGGTCCTGACCTCTTGCGGGTTGAAAGGATGGTGCTGGACATGACGAGCTTTTCCTGCTCCTGTGAGAACTTCAACTAAGGTCTGAAGCAGAGTCCCACTGTCCTGAGAGCCGCGCATTTGAAGTTAGGAGAAGCTCGTGGCTATTGGCCATCTGATCCCAAGAGGCTTGCAGAGAGATGTCCTTGTCCACTGAAGAACAGCAAAGCATATTTTGACCTCCACCACCTTGACACCCATTGGAAATTCAAGGGGACCTAGGCATTTGTGTCCCTTTTTACCTGCACATGAAAGATCCACTTGTCCCTGCTCTGAAGAAAAAACTGAAGACACAGACGAAAGGACCATATATGCTGTGTTCTAAACTAGAATGGCACTCATGGCTGACCTGTGTCAGGTAAAAAAAAAAAAAAAAAAAAAAAAAAAGAGGGCTTTCCATTAAACAGAAAATTGCAGAAATAACACTATGGGAATGAATTTGTTCTAATACCTGCAAATGGCTGCAGGTCATGAGAGGCCAGCTAGGAGGAGGCTTTGGTGGTCTGTAAGGGCCATGCTTTGGGAAGAAAGGAATAATGTTTTATGTCTCCTCTGTAAGTTCAAAGGCCACAGCTTTAAGACAGAGTGATTGAAGGAGAGTCAACAGGGAACTTGTCCTTTCCTTCATCCAGCATGCTGGGAACACTCAGATTGGCTCCATATGCTAAATCTCTGTTCTCTGAGAACCAGTGAGGGTGACACTGAGGACACTGCTACTCTGGTCCTACAATATGAACAGTGTTGGTCCTGATTGTGATTTGAAGTGGGGGAGAAAAGGACATTTTCAGATAAAGTGTCCAGGGACTCTGACCTGGCAGCTGACATCTTCACATGGAGAGGATAGTTCTGGGGGACAGGACAAATGCTTATCTGGAAGAAAACTCCTCAGACAAAGGCTGCTGGCTGAGCTGGGAGATTCTGAAGTAGCTGGAGCAGCCAGAGCAAGGTGGACATGGCAGGAGATGATGTCCAGGACCTGAAAGGAGACCGATGTGGCTAGGTTAAGGGTGTGTAAAGCCATTTATAATTAAGGAGTGATTCCAAGGAGCACGGGAGGTTGAGGGAGGGGGGGATGGAGAAACTCAGGAGGGGACCAGTCATATCTACTAAAGGAGAAAGCACACAGCCAAAGAAACTTTAATTAAATCATATGAAAAAAATAGAGTATTTATAGAAAAATATAGGCAGGCTAGAAATTTCCACAGAATTAATCGCAACAGTCTCTGATGGATTAGAGTCTGTGCCTCTCTGGAAGAAGCCAGATGCTCATGGAAGCCCTGCTCCAGGTGGACTGCCACCAGGAATGCTTGGTTCCCAGAAGCCACAGTTAGAACTGGAAATAACATTCACTCCAGATGGATGGCAGGCCGCTGTGGACAACATCCTTCACAGCTTGCCTTCCCTGTGACTTCAAGGGAATAAATGGAAAATGCCATCATTGGTGTAAAAAGTAACTTTAGATGAAAGTTATCTGTACTTTCCATTTCTCTTTACTTAATTCCTACCCACTTTTCAGTACACAGAGATCAGATCTGTGGCCACTCCATCCCTCCAAAGTAGTCCTAGACAAATTCACGATTGGCCTGTGTGTTGCTGTACCCAACTGTCAGGTCTCAGCCCCCATCTTAAGGGATATCTCAGTTCTACTGGCCACGTCTTTCTCTGTTAAAGACCTCCTGCTTCGAACACTCTACTTCTCTACCTGTTCTGTCTAAATTGTATATCCGTGTAGCTTTCCATGGCAGTTGCACCATGTAAATAAGAGCCTAGACACATTCATGAGACTAAAATATGTGGGGAGGAGCTTGAACTGGGCTGTTGCTACTCAAATGTTAGTTGCAAACTTGGGATAGAAAATGAAGACCAAGGAGACAATGTTCAGAGACTCCCATTTCAAGCTCTGGGGAAAATCATTCACTGGACCTGTAGTTGAATTGACACCGATAAATTAAAGATAACTGCTTGCCATGCTGGATCACAGTCATGATTCTCCACAGTAGCTGCTTGTTCACACTCATGAAGCTGTCTGGTATTGATGCACTAACTTTATGTGAGCATTTCTGTATTCCGTCATCCAGCCCTCAGTCGACGCTGTCCATGCCCACCTTTCACCCAGTGTACTATGAGGCTTTGGTCCGCCAAGACAGTCCATTATCTGTAACTCTTAATCGAAAGCTTTTAGCATGAGTGGGAAGGTTTAAAGCACTACGCTCCGTGTCTATCCTCAGGGACCCTAGTGCAGAACTGCACTACGCTCCATGTCTATCCTCAGGGACCCTCGTGCAGAACTGCACTACGCTCCGTGTCTATCCTCAGGGACCCTAGTGCAGAACTGCACTACGCTCCATGTCTATCCTCAGGGACCCTCGTGCAGAACTGCACTACGCTCCGTGTCTATCCTCAGGGACCCTCGTGCAGAACTGCACTACGCTCCATGTCTATCCTCAGGGACCCTCGTGCAGAGCTGCACTACGCTCCGTGTCTATCCTCAGAGACCCTCGTGCAGAACTGCACTACGCTCCGTGTCTATCCTCAGGGACCCTAGTGCAGAACTGCACTACGCTCCGTGTCTATCCTCAGGGACCCTCGTGCAGAGCTGCACTACGCTCCGTGTCTATCCTCAGGGACCCTCGTGCAGAGCTGCACTACGCTCCGTGTCTATCCTCAGGGACCCTAGTGCAGAGCTGCACTACGCTCCGTGTCTATCCTCAGGGACCCTCGTGCAGAACTGCACTACGCTCCGTGTCTATCCTCAGGGACCCTCGTGCAGAACTGCACTACGCTCCGTGTCTATCCTCAGGGACCCTCGTGCAGAACTGCACTACGCTCCGTGTCTATCCTCAGGGACCCTCGTGCAGAACTGCACTACGCTCCGTGTCTATCCTCAGGGACCCTCGTGCAGAACTGCACTACACTCCGTGTCTATCCTCAGGGATCCTCGTGCAGAACTGCAATCAACCCACTCATCGTTGTTGGCTGCTTTTCTATCAGCATCAATTTGAATAGACACAGGATGTCATAAGTCTTCTGGTTCTTTTTTATCAACTAAGCAGATGCAGAAATATCACTTACAAATGGTCAGCAGTCACTTCCGCAGGCAGATGCAAGGACTATTGAAGGAGAGATAAACCTGATTTTTTAGGATCCCAAGTGTGGAATCAGAACGGTCTTCTGAGAGAACAGGTGAGGTTAATCCACTAGAAGACCAACCACCTCGTGTGGGAGCTTGATTGTTGCCAGCTGAAAAGATCAGTGAACAGACTCTGGGAGGAGTTATTTAAATAAGCCCAGAACTGCAGGCGGGGCTTTTTTTTTTTTTTTTTTTTTTTTTAGGCTTTGGAAAGTTTTGGCTGTTCATCGCTGCACTTCGAGACGCTCCTAGAGAGAACCACTCTAGGGAAGGTTTTGGGGCTCCGGCTCCTGCTGAGGTTCTGGGTTCTGGTTATTCCAGATTCCAGCAGAAGAAATCCTGCTGATCATGCCAGGAGAATAGCTCCTCGGAACTGATATCCTTACAGTTTTGTTGTTGTGTCCGTTAATCCTCTTTTACTATTGTGTTGGTTAGTCCAGTTATAAGTGACGTACACTTGGTTAATAAGTTGTAATAAAGTTATTGGTTTAAAAAATTGAGCCTACAGACTATGCTTTTCTTAAACTCTGCAACATATTCAGTTCTCATGTATACATAGAACAGTGTGTCTCTTGGCATGCCTGCTGTTCAGCTTACTGATCTGCCCTAATGAGTTACCTGCTCTGTTGACATCTGCACTCTGCAATAACACAGTCAGCCGCACCTAAGCAGTCTACTTGCTGTTTTCATCTGTTTTGGATACTGTCTACAGAGACAGCCAGCTATAGACAGAGGAGCAGCTGTCACCTTAGAACCAGGAATCCCAGGTCCAAGTTTTTGGTTATATTCATTGTACCATGCAGGACATCTCGTTTCCATTGTCCCTGTATCTGTGTGAGCACCCTACACCCTTTCTACCATGCCCTAAGTAAGGCAGGTAGTTCGTGTATTATCACTAGGAAAGACTCTGGAGACCCAACCCCTTTGCTCCCTTCCATTTATGAGGCAGTCAGAATGAGTCTTTCCGTGTCAATCAACCTAATCTTGATAAAGCCTCACAGATAGTCTCAAAAGCTAACTAAGTTTAGATAACTCATTCACAAGCATGGCCAGAGGCTGGGCTCCTAGGTAATTCTAAACCATGTCAAGTTGGCAATCAGCATCAACCAGCATATTATGCAATTAAAATAATAGCTCATAGGATTCATAAGCAACTTTAATTTGTAATTTTTAGTACTAGTGGCACTAAAATAAAAATTTCACAAGATGCCTATGTGGCAATAAAAATTGCGCCTGACATAACCCTGCTAGGCTCGTCGCCGCCGCCGCCGCCGCTGCTGCTGCTGCTGGTGTGTGTGTACCATGTGCGTGTCTGTGTGGTGTGTATGCCCTTGAATGTGCCCGCAGAAGGCAGGGGTCTATGTCACGTGTCTTCCTCTATCACCCACCTCTTTATTTTTTGAGATAGGAAACTCCCCGGTTGGCTATACTGATTGCCAGGGAGCCCATAGAATCTTCTGTCTCTGTCTCCCAGTGTTAGAACTACAGGAGTGGTGCACACATAGTTTCGTGTGTGTGTGTGTGTGTGTGTGTGTGTGTGTGTGTGTGTGTGTGTGTCTGAGATCCTAACATAAGTTAAGCACTTTAACAAACTGAGCTATCTCCCTGGCCCCTTATAGAGACATTTTAAAGATCCTCTCAACAATTGGCACTCCCACCGCCCCAAGCAGGGTCAGCCTCCTTCTTTGAGAAGGGATACATTTGCAAAATCTTGCTTATTTAATATGCAATGGGCTTCAGTAAATTACTTAGATGAGCCATGTAACCAGAGGCTATGCATCCACACTACCTCTTAGCTATAGACAGAGGCCATATAGTGTGCTTTAGTTATTGTTAGTTTGAGGTACAGCCGACTTAAGACTCCAAACTCCTTGATAATTAAAAGGGTTTTTTTTAATCCTTTTGACTAAATGAACTAAAGCTCCGTGCAGTTCAGTTTAAATTCTTTGCAAGTTTTCAGGAGGACAGGGCAAGCCAGGAGTAGTTTGCCACAGGTATTACCTGCATGGGCAAGGTGAGGCATGGCACAATGCTGATGGATGAGGAGAGACTGGTATTAAGCAGGAAAATGTTGTAAGTTCTTTTTTTTCCATGTGGCTTGGTGGCAACTCCCAAATGTTTGTGGATGCTGAGTTCTGCATCAAATGACCAGAAGAGCCAAACCCACATTTTAATGACAAAATGCTTCTTACACACACACTAAAATAAGACTTCTATTCTTTTCAGCACACCCCCCCACACACACATACACATACTCACACACTCACACACGTGCACGCACACTCATACACACACATACACACATGCATGCACACTCATACACACATACACATACACGTGTGCACACACATACACACGCACACATGCACACACATACACACACATGCACACGCACACATGCACACACACATACACACACGTGCACACACACACACACAGCACAGTCATCATCATCATCTTTAATAGCTTGCTTCTGTTTCCACTTGAATAGATGCCCGGTAGATGGGAAGCCCCACAGCAGCTTTGTGCCTTATCAAGTTGCCTCCACCCAAAACCAGCTGCAATGCTCATCTAATTAAACCCCAGCACCAAACTGAGAGCTGCAGCATCAATCATTAATATTGTATTTTGGATCGCTTTAAAATCTGACTGAGGGTAGGTGGCTTCCCGCACACTGGTCTCGGAAGGAGATTTTTCAAATAATCTTTAGGCAGCACTGAAAAAAAATAAAACGAGCTGCCTGCTGTTCAATGAGGGCTGTGCTATCCTGCTGAACACTGATTAGCTGTTAGCGCTAATTGAGAGATGGATATTACTTGTTCTGAAAATGCTGAGGACCTTTTTTGTGTGTGTGAGTAATATGTAGCTTTCCTCGCCTCAAAAATAAAAAAAAATGTGTCCGTGGCTCCTTGCCTAAAATCGTGAGCAGTTCCAAAAGATTGGGGGCCTCTGGCTCTCTTGTCTCCAATTGGAGAGTCATTATTCCCACGCGTGTTTTTCCCCTCCGTAGCCATCCTCCAGTCAGCGGACACTCATCTCCATGTGGGGTTTGTGCACGCATGCCCTGCATCTGGAACAGGGGCATACTCTTAGAGTTCTGAAGGCCTGGGGATGTTTATGTAAGTCCCTGTGTCAGTCGGGCAAATGCTGGTGTGCTCAGGAACCAAGAGGAGGCGTTTTTTTGTTTTTTGTTTTTTGTTTTTGTTTTTTTTTTCTCTACCCCTTCTAATAGACTGGAGCCAGCAGGGCAAGCCAAATGGGGCAGTTTAGGTAGGGAGAGGCTGGCCAAAACTAAACTAATATCTGCTTCCTTCTAGCATCGTCCTAGGAAAGACAGCAAGCAGCTGTGCCAAAGCACGCTGCTCGGTCTTTGTTAGGAAAACGCTCTGATCTACTTAAACTCAGGGCCATCGGTTTGCAACTGGTTCAAAAAAAAAAAAGGTACGTACAAGAGAGGGTCCTTAACAAGGGTCGGCAGAAACACAGCATGTGCCAAGCTGCGAAGAAGCACAAATTAAAACTCAAGAGGAAGTCAGGGTAAATATCCGAACCACGAGGCTCTCATTCTCAAAGCCAAGACAGGCTGAGCCTGTGCCAGGGTCCTGCCTGGAACCCAGCCACATCAGCTAAAGAGAGACAGGAGAGCCAGAGAGAGCACACAAATAAGTGGATGCGGTTGGGGGAAGAGGGTTGTTTCCTTAGCCTCGGGGACAGAAGTAAAAAGAAAAAAAAAGAGGCAGCAGTGGCAGGAAGGCATTCTGCAGGGGGGCGGGAGAAGCTGGGATATCTGGGAGCATCCTGAAACTCTACATGAAAGGCCTCTGCTCATGAAGGGGCTGATTGGAAACCTCTCCTGAGCCTAGCAAATAGTCCAAAACAGATCGGAGCATGGCAGCTTGGACCGTTAACCCGGCTTAGCTCAAATTACATTTCCCATAGTCTCCTTTGCCTGTATAATTCTGAGAAACTGTACGCCAATTTAGAAGGTGAAGTCAAGAGGCAGCCATGTTTCTGGGCTTTGATGGCTGTTTAATCTGCCTGTTCACCTTGCTGGCTAGCATCAACTCCAGTTCCTGCTGAGTAAATCATCTCTTTCAACTCTGTGACTGTGAAGCCAGCGGTGTTCAACTCCTTAGCAAGCGGTGCCCATCATCCCTGGTGCACCCTCCTGTCCTCCAAGTTGGAAATTAAAAAAGCGTGAAATGTCAGCACAGATTCCAGCCCACCTTCCGGGGTTATAGTTGGTGTCCCTGGGTATCACGGTGGCTTTCCTCCAGTCCCCAGAACTCCTACTCCCACGTTTCTTTGACCACTCCTAGAAGTGGCAGTGATTTGCCTTGGTGCCTGGTGACTTAATTGTCATATTCTAGATAACTCACTAGGTGGCTTGCTGTGATTGGGGCTTACAAGCTGGCACTAGGATGCTCACTGAACAGAAACTTTATATTTATAACATGATTAAACACACAGAGAGAACAGATATACATATATGCACATTTATATATTGATAATACACGTGCGTATAAAATATGATCTTGCTTGCTTAATATATTTAAATTCTGATATGTGCGTGGCTAGGCAATATTATTATTATGGAACTGTAAAATGTAGTTACATGAACTAAGACAGAGAAAACATCTCTCAATAATGCAATTTTACATGACCATCATCCTGTTCAAAGCCTGTCCTTGACCAGCTTGTTATTATACAGCAGCTGATTATAAGTACGTACACACACACACACACACACACACACACACACACACACACACACACACACACACACACACACACACACACACACAGACACACACACAGACACACACACACACACACACACACACACACACACACACACACACACACACACACACACACACACACACACACACACACACACACACAGACACACACACACACACACACACACACACACACACACAGACACACACACACACACAGACACACACACACACACAGACACACACACACAGACACACACACACAGACACACACACACACACACACACACACACACACACACACACACACACACACACACACACACACACACACAATTTGTGGCAGCATGCTAACTTGTCCATTTGTAAACAAGGAGGAAATCTCCCAGTATTCCTACTTTCAAGCATGATACTCTTCTTTGATTCTCATCACTTTCTCTTCCTGGCTTCCGTCTTTGATATGACTTTGATATGACGTCTAGTAGAAGTTCATTAGAATGAACTTTCCAGAGATCATCTGCAAAAGTAAAGACCCCAGTCAGTGCTTCCGTACGGGGAAAGAGCCAGCTGTGTGTGCTCTTCCTCTGGGAAGAGGCCAGCACCCGAAATGCTGAAGCGTTCTCCTGGTACAGACAGCACGTGGCTGAGAATGAACATGATTCTGGCTTTATCTGTTTCCTGTCTTCCCGTACCTCTGGATGTGTTGTGTGGCATCCTGTACCCTTCCCTGCCTTAACCGAGAACTTGAGGTGACAGCGTTTGTTCTGGCTACGTGTGGCATCAAGACTCCAAGTGAAATTATTCATGTGCAGATTTTTCACAAATATAAAAAGAACTTTAGGATCCAAATCACTTCAATTACAAAAATAAAGCAGTATTTAACTTAATTAAACAAAAGAATGGGAGGCCAGATGCCCTCAGCAGACCTGGTGCCTGTGTGCCCAGCACAAGCTTCTCAGCTGAAACCATCCTCGCGTTCTGCCTCTCCATTTTCAAGAAGCCATTTGCTTCCCTCCTAATTGCCCTCTTCTGCAGGAGCCTAACCTTGAACTTCAACATGAACTACTGTGGCCATAAGAGCTGATGACCTCTCGTCATTCCTTTCTCTAAAGGGCTGAATTCTGCTCCCAACATCCCATGGCTAGTGAACATATCATTTCCGTGAGGAGAGAGCTTTCTGTGAAAAATGGTGTCCCAGAGACATCTTCTACATTCCATGACCTTCTCTTTTCTGGTGTCAGAATTGATGATCTCTCCCGAAAAAGAGACGAGGACAGGGAGAAGGAAAGAGGAAAGGAACAATAGAAAACTACAACAATGGCTGTAAGACAGGAAAAGAAGCTAAGTTATTTTTCTTGGCATTAAGAAAATGTTCTATTTGGCAGTGAGGGCCCTAATATGCTTGAAATGTAGTTGACTTAGAAATTGTAATAATAGCCTTCCTTCTGAGTGATTTTTGATGAATTAGGAATTTTGCCTCTGGCTTGTTTTTTTCATCACTGATAATTGAAAGTCTGAAGTTAGCAAACAATTGCTTTCCAGCAGGCATTGCTCCTTTGTTCAATTGTTCATTCAACAAAAACATCTCCTGGTTCATGTCTGAGCGCCAGACACCGTGCACTCAGTTTGCCAGGAATGCAGGGTAGAGCCAGACAGTCTGGTGTCTGAGGTTTTAAGGCCAAGAATCAAGTGCTTGTTTCTGGCATTTTCTAATTAAAAAAAAAATTTATGCAATAATGTTGGGGTCTTGGGATACAGTACATTTGGTGTTGAGCTGACTGGACTGAAAGAGAAGTTGCTGTGGGGTTCCCAGGAGGATTTTAAAGGGCATGGTTCCCAAGTCTAATTTTCTTTCCTCTTGTGGAGCTGAGTGCCAAACCTTGTGCCTGTCCCTCAGCAAGAAGGTGACTCCTTCCACTTGCTATGTATTTGAATCCTCAAGGAACTCCTGTCAAATAAAGTGCCCAACTATCTTCTCTACCTCAGAGATGCTCACACAGCAGCAGGGACTGGGAAGCAGTTGTGGCTCCGAGTATAAACTCCTTATATATAAGCATGGAGGAGACCCACTCAGCACGAGCTGTATACATATTGTGCAACATATGAAAAATGATCAAACAAATAAATATTTTAAATGAGTGCCATATTTTAAAAAGAATATTTGGCACACTGCTGGAAATAAATTCCCAAAACAACATATACGTATAGGCATACGGCTCAATTGACTTCCAAAAAGACTGTGAATTTGAAAAAAGCAAGGAGGGGTATATGTAAGGATTTGGAAAGATGAAAGGAAAGGGCGAAATGATGTAATTATATCCTAAAGTCAAAATACAAAAGAAAAAAAAATTTTAAGGTGAAGAAAGAAATGTTGGATTAATGTTATACATAGATTTGTACAACACAACCCCCCCAAAAAAAGAAGGTTTTTAGTTTTCTAGTTATTTATTGCATGTGCATGATGTCAGATCCTGACTCTGAAGTCCAGGATGACCTTGAACTGTTTATCTCCCTGCCTTTACTTCCCACATCCTAGGATTATTGGTCTATATCTGTTAACCTGAGATTAATGAATTTTAAATTATTTCAAAACATTCTCAAACTCATCATCTGTTCTGTGCGTTATTCAAGATGCTTGTCAATGGAGAGAGGGAAAGGAGTATGTGATTAAACACTTAGTATCTTTAAAAGCCTGAGAAACCCTACATCTGGGGCTCAGTGATGGAGCCCCTTCCTAGTGTACATCATGCCCTAGGCTTCATCTCCAGCACTGAAATAAATATATAAACAAATCTGTTTAGCATTTAAAATTTTCTTTTTTTCAAAAAAGGTTTTATCCCCTCACATAGTGTGTCCAGATTAGAGTTTTTCTTCCATCTACTCCTGTTAGTTTCTCCCCCTAACCCATCCAGACCTGCTCCCTCTCGGTCTCTCATGATGATGACAAAGGCGACAATGATGACGATGATGATGGTGGTGATGGTGACGACAATGACAGATGATGATGATGATGACGACAATGATAATAGTGGTGATGGCGATGATGATGATGATGACAACGATGATGATGGTGGTGGTGATATGATGATGATGACAATGACGACGACGTTGATGGTGGTGATGGTGGTGATGATGACGATGACACTGATGACAATGATGATGGTGGTGACGATGACAATGACAATGATGATGATGATGATGATGATGATGACAACAACAATGATGATGGTGGTGATGGTGATGATGATGATGACAATGACGACGACGTTGATGGTGGTGATGGTGGTGATGATGACGATGACAATGATGACAATGATGATGGTGGTGACGATGACAATGATGATGATGGTGATGATGATGAGGCCGACAATGACGACGACAACAATGATAATGGTGGTGATGGTGATGACAACAATGATGATGGTGCTGGTGATATGACAATGATGACGACGACGATGACAATGATGATGACGATGATGGATGATGATGATGACAACAACAATGATGATGGAGGTGATGGTGATGATGATGATGACAATGACAACGACGATGGTGGTGATGATGACAATGACACTGATGATGATGATGGTGGTGGTGACGATGACAATGATGATGATGATGACGACGACGACGATGATGACGACGACGACGATGATGACGTTGATGATCGTACAATAATAATATAATGTAAAACATGGAACAAAAACTAACACATTGGGATTGGACAAAACAAACAAACAGAAGAAAAAGAACCCAAGAAAAGGCACAAGAAACAGAGACCCACTTGTCTGTAAACTTGGAAGTTCCATTAAAAACACTAAACTGTAAGCCATCATATGTATGCAAAGAAACTGTAGAGTAAAAAGAGAGAGAATATACATACATTCATATATACATACATACATGTATAATTTTAAACAATAAGATAAAATTTTAAAAACCGTAGAAACCCTGACACAACATTATGAGACAAGAAACTTTGAAAGGCCAGGTTGTGATGGCGCACGCCTTTAGTCCCAGCACTCGGGAGGCAGAGGAAGGTGGATCGCTGTGAGTTCGAGGCCAGCCTGGTCTACAAAGCAAGTCCAGGACAGTCAAGGCTACACAGAGAAACCCTGTCTTAAAAAACCAAAAAGGAAAGAAAGAAAGAAAGAAAGAAGAAAGAAAGAAACCTTGAAAGATCCCACTAAGCTCCTTTTCTGTTGGCCCCTACTGCTGAGCATGCAGCCTACTCTTAAGAGTAGTTTTTTTTTCCCCAGTGAAGCTTCCTTAGAGAAAACTAAATTTTAATTCACAAGTGGTTATCGCTTAGAGATTGCTCCTGAGTTAGGGATGGGGTCATGTGTTCACTTCTCCTTGTAGCCCTAAGATAACATCTGGTGCAGACATGTGCAGGCCCTGTGCATGCTGCCACAGTCTCTGTGAGTTCATGTGTGGATCAATCATATCAAGTTAGGGGGCCTTTTCTTGGTGTACTGCATCCCCTTTAGCTCTTTGGTCTCCTCTTCCTTGGGCTGACCTGAGCCCTGAAGGGAGGGATTCGATGGAGACATCATCCCGTTTAGGGCTGAGTGCTCCAAGGCCTCTCACTTTCTGTATAATATATTTGTTCCCGTCTTCTGAAGGAGGAAGCTATAGTGCAAGACGTTGATCTGCTAGTATAGCAGAAGGACATCGTTTCATTGCCACGTTGTGTTTAAAACAGTAGCACTTGGTTTTACCCTTTGTCTGTCCAGTCTCAGGCTCTTGGTCATCAAAGCAGTGCTGAGTATGGGTTCTGGCCCCCAGAGTAGGCCTTCCATCAAATTGGATATTGGTTGGTCATTCCCACAAACTTTGTGCCACCACTGCAGTACCGTATCTTGAAGGCGGTACATCATTGTAGATCAAAGGGTATATGGCTAGGCTGGTATTTATCTTTCTCGTTTGGTTCTGAGTACTTTTCTATGCCAAAGCCAATAGCACAGGAATGAAGTATCTGTGTAGGCACCAACTTGAATTATACATATTCAATGAATTGTGCAGGTGTTATCTTCAGCAATGGGGTCTTGCTATCAGCTTTTAGAGAGCAACCTATAATCTTGACAGCAACCTAGATTATTTGGGGGTTCCTATATGACCCCTTTGGCTAACAACTGAACTAGATGTAACATACTCCTGGTGCTGGAAACTTCATTTGGTGACAAAAGGTGTCCAGTTGGGACCTGTCTCCCCATTATTTCACACACACACACACACACACACACATACACACACACACATATATATATATATATATTTCCATAATTCCTCTCAAATGACCCTTTATTTTATCTGTTTCTCCC
This sequence comes from Acomys russatus, assembly GCF_903995435.1. Lineage (NCBI taxonomy): Eukaryota > Metazoa > Chordata > Mammalia > Rodentia > Muridae > Acomys > Acomys russatus. Next base: position 62,772,127 of record NC_067154.1, on the reverse strand, counting down.
CATATTCTCTCCCTCATCTCCCGCTTTCTTCCCACTCTCCACTGGATCCTCCTACTCCAGTTCACCCTCCCATCCATCCATCCATTTATCTCCCTTTTCCATGGAGATCTACCTGCCCTCCCTAGTTTCTTACTCTATACCTACTCTCTGTGGTTCTAAAGATTGTAGCTTGGTTATCATTTATTTCACAGCCAATATCCATATATAAACTAATACAAACCACATTTGTCTTTCTAGATCAGGGTTGCCTCACTCAGGATGAAGTTTTCCCCAGTTCCATCTATCTACCTGCGAATTTCATCACTTTTTTTTAATGGTTGAGTAATACTTAATTGTGTGAATGTACCACACTTTCTTTATCCACTCCTCTGCTGAAGCACATCTAAGTTATATCCACATCTGGACATTATGAAGATGGTGGCAATGAACATGTTTGAGCAAGTGTCTTTTGTAAAACTAACTTTTATTCTCCTGGCTCAATTGTTGTCTTAGACGCTAATTGCCTCCTTCTGCTAACCTAGGCCTAGTCCTGGAAGCTTCTGGCCTCTGTACAATCTACCCTAGGCCTGGAATGTTCTTAGCCTCTGAGACTCACTGCCTAATGAGATCACCCTTGTTCTTCCTGAGCTCTGGGCTGGCTGCTTCAACTCAGCTGTGGTGTTCCAAACTCCTCTCCCAGCTGATTTATTTAATCTAGCTTCTCGATCATCCTGGAATTGCTCTGCTGGGCCTCAAACTAACTCAGCAATCTGCTATAATTTTCTGGATTCTTCTTATTTCCTGGCTTGTTTCCTTGTCACCTGAGTTCTCCCTCCACAACCCATCTCTCTATTATTGCCCTGGTAAAACTTCCCCCTCTCTCTGTAAAATTGCCTCTTAAGTAGCTTCCCTTTCCTCTCTCTTCTCATAAGAGTTGGGTGTATCCTATTTTGTCAAATCTTCTCTGATTCATCACCTTTTCTGCCACTCAGTTAGACATCACTTTCAAACATGGGTGCTTCCTTCTACAAACTAAGTTTACCTCCATTTGGGATTAAAGGCATGTACTACCATGCCTAGACCTCAGTTTTTCTTTACGTGATATGATACTTGTTCTATACCAGGCTGGCCTTGAACTAAGATCTGTTTGCCTCTGTCTCCTGGATTAAAGGCGTGTTTGTATTCCAGCCAGATTGCACAGACTTAGAAGGTCTTTGGGTGTGATCTCTTGCCATAACAGCCAGGTTCTTATTTAACATTCCTCTATAGTCTTTGTCGTAGGATGAAGCATCCTTTGGGTATATGTCCCAGAGCGGTAAAACCAGGACTTGATGTAGATCTAATCCCCAACCTCCTGAGAAGCTGCCACACTGATTTCTATCTTGGTTATATAAATTTTCATTCCCACCAGCAATGGATGAGTGTTCCAATTATTCAACATCCTTACTAGCATGAGTTTTTACATGATTTATTGATCTCAACCATTTTGACAGGTATAAGATGAAATCCCAAAGTAACTTTGATTTGTATTTCCCTGATGACTAAGATGCTGAACACTTAAGCATTTCTCAGCTATTTGAGTTTTCACTTTTGAGAATTCTGTTTAGATTTGTACCCCATTTTTAAGTGGGTTCTTTGTTTTCTTAATATTTAGGTTTTTTTAGTTCTTTATATATTTTGGATATTAGCCCTCTTCTGGGTAGTTTTGGTTTAAAATCTATTTTGTCAGATATTAAAATGGCTATGCTAACTTGCTTTCAGGAACATTTTCCTGGAATATCTTTGTCCTTTCTTTTACCCTGAAGTAATGTCTATCCTTAATATTAAGGTGTATTCTTTGGTTGCTGCAGAAAAATGGGGTTGATAGACATCTCTTCTTTAGGTTAGGAAATTTTTCTTCTTTGATCTCATTGAAGATATTTTCTGCACCTTTCATCTTGGTTTCGTCTCCTCCTTCTATTCCTCTTTTTTGTTTGTTTTTGTTTTTGTTTATTTAGATGTAACATTATCTTTGACCAAGGTATCCATGTCTTCTATTTGTAATGCCTAAAATTTTTTCTTCCATCTCTTATATTCTGTTGGTGAGACTTACCTCTGAGGTTCTTGTTCTAGTTCCTAAATGATAATTCCCAGATTTTCTTCAGTTTTCTTTATTAATCCTATTTCTACTTTCAGGTCTTGAACTATTTGATTAATTTCCTTCCACTGTTTATTTGTGTTTTCGTGGTTTTTTAAGGGGTTTATTCATTCCCCCTTTAAGCGCCTCTATCACAGTCACAATGGCTATTTTAAGGTCTTCATCTTGTGCTTCAACTATGCCAGGGTACCCAGGGCCTGCTGTGGGAGGGCTGCTGAGCTCCAGTGAAGACATGTTACCCTGGTTGTTAATGTGTTTTTATGCTGGCACCTAGGCATCTAGGTTTGGGAAAAGTGTAATTCGAAGTGCTAATATCTGGTCTTGTCTTTGTTGGATGGGTGTTTCAGTCTTTGGTTTTTGTTTTCCTCTCTTGTTCTTAGGAGAATGTGTTGGCTGTGTTGACTGTTGGGAAATTCCTCTGGGATCTTGATAGGTGTAATTACTGGAGGTAAAATGTGTTTCTAGGTATTTGGAAGCTGACACTTAGGAATGTGGGTGGGCTAGGAGAGGACCTGAGGCAGTCCACAGGAGGGAGGAAAGCAGTGTGTTCCAGAAGGATCTACTTAGTGCCCCGTGAATAGAAACCTAGGCCCCCTACTCAGATGTAGCACATAGGCAGCTCATTTTCCATAGGGGTCCCCTAGTAAGGGGAGCAGGGGCTGTCCCTGCCATGGACTTTGTTGACTGCTCTCTGACCACTTTCCCCTGGCAAGATGCCTCACCAGGCCACAGAGAAATAGGATGCAGGCGGTCCTGATGGGACTTGGTAAGCTGGGGTCAGTTGCTAGGGGGAAAGGGGAGAGCATAAGGGAGAAGAGGGAGGGAAGATGGGGTGGGAAGGAAATGAAGGGTATGATTGGGGTGTAAAGTGAATAAATATTAAAAAGTCAATTTAAAAAGAGAGATCAGCATTTAAAAAAAGAAAGAAATAGTCTTACATGGCAACAATTTGGAAAACATAATTGATACCAACCTTAAAACTGAATTTTCTCCTTCAATAGTCAATTCACTTAATAACAAAGACACATTCTGAGAAACTCATCATTGATCTATTGTCATTGGTATGTGAGCATGCTAGAATATACATTCACAATTCATATATGATAGCCGTTGAGTAGACTCCATGTGGTCTATCATTGACTACAATGTGACAAGGCACTTATTAATGAGCTTTGACTATCTGTTGAACCCTAGACTAGCTACTATTCATCCCACACTGAACAAGGCAAGCACAGTTCCCAGGACCACATAAAGTTGACCACCTTCTAGAAGCTAATTGAACAAATGACCCTGTTGTTTTTATATGATATTGAAAGACCCCAACCGTGGGTGTCCTTCTTCAGGGAGACCCTCCCCAAGGACCAGCGAGACCAAGTTGTTCGGTTGCAACTGCAAGAGGCTTTATTCAGATACACAGGTACCCGGGGCGTCCTAGTCATTCAGAGGACTGGCGCGCCCACGAGCTGGGGAACTGGGTTTTTATAGGGTTTGAGAGCAGAAGCGCGGGCACAGAAGCGAGAAGCTTGGTTACAGGGTTCTGATTGGCTGATTTAAATGAGGCCAGGGCAAACTGAGGTCATGGCTCGTTTCTCGGAACGGGGAAGTCGGGGCGGGCCCGACCGTTATCTGGGTACATCAGGGACTTTTGCTAGGGGCCAGGTGGCTGACCACAGATATCTTGTTCGGCAGGGTGGAGTGGGGGACATCTGGCTCTCTTAGGGTGTGGTGGGTTGGCGGTTACCCTGCACCAGTTCTGCTTTGCAAAATGGCGTTACTCAAGTCAAGCAGCCCAGCAGAGGCGGGGGTCTTTCAATATCTAATAGGCAGGGGATTCAAGTGGAGGTAGCTGGGACTTTAGACAGGAGAGACAAAGGCTAGTAGTACAGAATTAGCATTTTAGAAATTTTCTGCTAAAGTTAAATGTCAGATAGGATAGCCATTGCTCTTCACTCTGTTTAAACAGGCAAACATTGTCTCTGGATTTTAAACGCATAGCTTAATAGAAGTTTACAATTTTCAAAGCAGGCGCCCTGGAGACATCCCAGTCACAATGTTAAGTTAAGAGACAAAATGGGCTTTCTGGCTCAGCCCAGAAGTCGAGCCATTCTGTGAGCAGCAAGGCAACTCAGGCTGTGACTACTTTCTAAGGACACATGCACAAAAAGGGACAACCACAGACTCTCACTTTGCAAACCTACCTGGGGGATCATCTTAGAAGTTCAGGCATGAGGAAATTGGAAATGTTTGGAAGTTAACTTTGGTGGGACAAAACACTTCACTGACTCCAATTACTGATGATTGCGTGTTAAAATGGCACCTTAAACTCAAAACGTGAGGTTGAGTAGCTACTTTGTGTGGTTATGATTCTCTTTAGCAAAATACTTCTTTCCCACAAATATAAAATGTCCCAAACAATCCAGGGAAATGTTGCTAATAAACGCTCTTTGAAACGATCTTCATAATGATCATTGTCTTCTTTGTTAAACTTGTGTCTGAATAATAAAATCCATCCCCGCCCCTCACCAAGGCTCCGAAAGATAAAGCATGAATTCAAGAGGTTGCTGTTAGTGTTGTTTTTAATTCTATGTTTTTGAGAAATCCACAATAACGGTGGAAAATCTTTAAACAGACAAATGAAAATTTCCTTCTTATTGTATTTTGAGTAGTGAAATTGCACCCAGGATTGTAAAATCAAAATACATTGTTACTAGGCATGATGACTCTATGAGTCTTCCCAACTCAGGTTTTTACGAGATTAATTTAAGTGTTTCCCTTCATTTCTTTTGCCCCAACTGAAAAAAAAAAATGGCATGATCGTATGTGCATATGTGCATAAAGAAACATTTCCCTGATGCTAACACTTAACATATGCTAATTACTGCTGTAGCACCCAGCTATCAGACTGGCTGCACCTGGCATTGTGTATTGACTACAGAGAGAAGAGTTCCCAGCAGGAAGAAGAAACAGGCAGATTCTCAGAGGCAACACCAGAACAGCTTCAAGTCCTAGGCACTGGCTGTTGATCCCCCTGACTTGAGAAATACCTACATGATACTGTAGACATGAGCCTACATTTTCCAAGACATTCAATTGTTCAAGATTAATCATGACTGATAACTGAAATTAATAAGAAATCCACACCTACCACCTACCATGTTACTTAATAAGGAAGTAAGTAGATCTTTAATCATTCTGAATTTAAAGGAAGCAAAGGTAAGTTCAAGTAAGATGATCTTGGTATTTGGGTCTTATGGAGTCTTAGTGTGACTGTCTGTGAAGCTAATGTAGGCATGGAACACGGAGACAAACAAGAGTGGCATTTTTTAAACTGAGCATAAAGCTCTTACAACAGAGTCCCTCTTTGTTGATATATGACTGTCAAGTGTCTCCCATGGGTAATTAATTGGTCAAAGATCCTTCTTTTGAGATGTCTGCTCAGTGACAATAGAAGCCAAAGCCATGTGCCACTTAGTCATTCTCCTAAAAAATGGAAAGTGATATGTTCTTGATGCCCTATGAGCACATACAGGGGAGGAGGTCCCCCTCGGTCACAGACACAGGGGAGGGGAGTAGGGGGAAAGTGGGAGGGAGGGAGGAATGGGAGGATACAAGGGGTGGGATTACAAATGAGATGTAATATGAATAAATTAATAAAATATTTTTTAAAAAAATTAAAAAAATAGAAAATGAAATCTTCAGACAAGCTATCCCCCTGAATTTTAGGAGGATGAGGGTCTTAACTCTATGAGCAAATAAGGAATCCTATAGCCAAACATCTTCAAAGTTATTAGGGGATCGAATGAACAAAAATAACACTGAAAGAATGAGGATGGAAGAAGAGCAAAAATGAACTTTCTGTGCTTTTTCCTGTAAGCAGGACCCTTGTAATTACGCGTGGATCTTAATTAAAGGTGCATATTCATGTTTTGCACTTTCAGTTGGCCCTGTGTCATTAAAATACATCATGTTTGATGTATTTATAATTATAGCTAAAAGGTTATGTTAATGTTAATGTTCTTCCACGATGGAAAATCAACAGAAACTATGAAGAACGCTTCTTTGAGTACAACCACTCTCCCCGAAGAAATTCAATCTGCAGATGTAAAATCCAATATTCACACGCCTTGAAATAAAATATCTTTGATATAAACAGTCAAAAGTTTTACAAAGGAGCACCCCAGTACTGGTGCTCACAAAACCCACACTGCCTTTAAGAGAGAACATAGCGGAGGAAGGCAGAATGGGCTGTGTGTTCTCAGAGGAGATACCTCACCAATGCAGAAGGGTTACCAGGGGAAAACTATGTCTCTTAGGACTACAGTCACTGAGCCTACACCCTCAAATCTTCTCTTTGTAAACAGAACACCAGAAACAGAAAGAGCACAGGGAATGGCCAGGGTGGTCATTTGACTGGTGGTCAAATCCAATATCCATTTTCTAATCTTTACTTGGAAACTTGTTCTAACTTCTCCTGCTAAGGGAGTCACATAACCACAGCACTGTAGAATTAAAGGTTTCTGCTGGGAACTATGACATCTGACTCCAGGTCTGTGACATGGCTGTTTGCAGACATTTCTGTTGAAAGACTGATGAACAAATGCTTTGCATTAAATAGTGATTTCCATTTAATTGTTTTCCCTAAAGAGATTTGTTGATATTCTAACCCTTGGTGATGACAGAAAATAGGGTCATCTGTGAGGGATGTGAAAAAAGATCAAATTGTCTGTTTCGTTATTCTCACAAACCAAAATCCTCAGTGACTAAATTGTACTGGATTTCCACCCCCCTACACACACACATACACACAAAACACAAAGCAAAAACCAGCTGAATTTCGTACAATTCAGTTCAACTCTGATGCCATCCACGTCGGTGCATGAGGAACACTGTGCACGAGGTTTACACTAGCTGTTGCTTCTACTGTACACTACATAGCTCCCATCCTAACCAGGAGCACACAAGCGTGGATCTCCTAGGAAATGTGTCTCAGCCTTGGCAAGCAAACACAGTAGAAAGCCATCATAGCATGGACCTTTCCAGGGATGAGCAATTGATGCAAACACATAGTTGATGCTGCCGTCTGTAACCTGACCAAGGAAGCTTTGTCTCTGACCAGGCAGTCTATTCAACCAGCATCCGTAACACGGTCACAGAACAACTTGCGAGGCTGCAAGGAGTGTTAGCTTCTCACAGTTCAGGGCACCTAAGATGACCAACTCAGCAGGATGTGGACCTCTTTGTCAACTTTAGAACCTTTTGCCTTTTCCCCCCTTTTATTTGCATTATTGTTCTTTCCTCGGAATTGTAACTTCATATAATCCACTTCAAAACTTGAGAATCAGCTATTGATCATCACGCTTTACTAAATAAGATATGTTGGGGCTGGAGAGATGGCTCAGCAGTTAAGAGCACTAACTGTTCTTCCAGAGGTCATGAGTTCAACTCCCAGCAACCACATGGTGGCTCACAACCATCTATTATGTGATCTGATGCTCTCTTCTGTCCTGCAGGTGTACATGCAGGCAGAGCATTGTATAAATATTAACAAATAGATAAATAAATAAATCTTTTAAAAATTAATAAATACGATATGTTTGCATAACTAAATAAGATATGCCACGTTTAAATTTGCTTCCTTTCATATGACAATAGTGTTCTAGACAAAATAACAGTATTCCATATTATATGACATTAAATTACTATTGGTCAACAATAAATTGAAAATATAAATGTTTCATGAACTGAGAATATAGGTTCACAGGTAAAGCAACAGTTTTCCTGATATACTTAAGGTTCTAGGTGTGCACTAAAAAGCATTAAAAAAGCTTACATATATTTCAAATCTAAATAAATACTGAACACTAAAAAATACTTTTACTGGAAATTTATAATCTCAATTCAACACTGCTGAAAACAATATTCATTTTATGTGTATGGATGTAATTTTATGTCAACAACTTGAAAACATTACACATTTTATTAAGAACATTAAGGCTAACATATTTAAGTTGGTAGTGTGTGCCATGAACCCCGGCACTTGAGAGACAGAGGCAGGCAGACCTCTGAGTTCAGGGCTCCCCTGCTCTACGTGAGCTCCAGCTGAGCCAGAGCTACACAGTGCTGCACTCTCTCCATGTGCCTAGTCTTATAGTTTGTTATGCCGTGTTCGGTTGATGTGCCAGGGAGGCCTGCTTTTTCTGAAAGGAAATGGAGGAAGAGCGGGTCTAGAGGAGAGAAGAGATGAGGAGGAAGCACTGGGAGGAGTGGAAGGATGGTGGTCACAATGGAATGTATGAGAATAATAAATAAGTAAGTAAAATAATAAATAAAAATACATATTTAATCAAATATCCGGCTAAATGATGTCATAATAATTCCAAGTACTTAATCATGTGACACATCCTATGACACATCCTGGCTCTATCACACACACACACACACACACACACACACACACACACACACACATTTTATTTTATTTTATTTTGTTTGTTTGTTTGTTTGTTTTTGAGACAGGGTTTCTCTGTGTAGCCTTGGCCATCCTGGACTTGCTTTGTAGACCAGGCTGGCCTCGAACTCACAGCCATCCGCCTGCCTCTGCCTCCCGAGTGCTGGGATTAAAGGCATGCGCCACCACGCCCGGCTTCAGACACACATTTTAATAGAAGGTTCTATAATACAATCTAAAGTTCTGGGTAGCTCTGGGAACACTGCAGCTACATTTAAAGGACCCTGTAGTAATAACCGGCTATCAGGTTATTCAAATGTCTCTCCCAGGCAGACTGTGGCTGAGAAGGGCTGTTTATAGTTCTATATATGTAAAATGTCATCTTTCATCACTCAGTGGTTTTTAAACTGCACTTTAATCTGGCTAGCAGAATTTTTTTTTTTCATTCTTTGACAAAAGAAAAGAGGCAAAACATATGGACTCGCTATCTCTATATCTAAGTCAAAACCTTTCAGCTCTGGCCTCAAACACCAGACTTCCACTCACCCTAAGTTGAATAGTGATTATTACAGAGATATGCAAGGCTCTCTGGGACCCCTTATAAAAGAACCATGAGCCTTTGTTGGAGAACCATGAGCCATCCCACCAATCCCTGAGTAAGAGTTGAGATGGGCTAAAGGTCTGCTTTCGGCTTACCACTGGAGAAAGAGTCACTCTGATCTCAGTGAAGTTCTCCAGGAACAAGTGCTAAGAAAATGACCTATAAAAACTCTGGTCCCCTGAAAACTTCCCTTGTCCTGTCCTCCAAAAAAGTAGACACAACTAAGACTATTACAAACCACATTGAGAGTGACCAAGATGAAGATTCTCTTCTTTCTTCCATGTACCTTCCACCCTCTGAGGTAAAATTTCAGTTGTTATCTGCAAATACCAAGAAGATTCTAGAAGTATATATGCTTTTTTATTTTTTATTAATTTATTCATATTACATCTCAGTTGTTAGCCCATCCCTTGTATCCTCCCATTCCTCCCTCTCTCTCACTTCCCCCCTACTCCCCTGCCCTATGACTGTGACTGAGGGGGACCTCCTCCCCTGTATATGCTCATAGGACATCGAGTCTCTTCTTGGTAACCTGCTTGGATATATGCTTTTAAAAAAAAACGTAAAATTGCTATGTGGTAGACACTTCAGTTGGGAAGATTCATCAAGGAGCTATAGCTATGTATTATATAAGAAGGTACTCAAGCATTGTTTGATTTCAAGTTACTAATTTTTAAGGATACATGAAACTCCCTATTGGAAAAATTGTGGAGCAAAAAGTTGGGGCTAGGTAAAATGTGACATTAAAAAAAAAAAAAAAAAAAAAAAAGATAGTAAAAGCTTATATGAGATTTGTGAGACTCCAGAGTTTTGGCTCAACAAGTCAATTATCAGAGAAATTATTTCATTGAGTGTTTTTTCCAGCACTATTGTCTTCATTCGCTTTGTTATTCATAGTCAGTAATCTCATACACATGCATATAATGTACATCATTTGGTTATCCTAATTCTGTAACTCCCCGAAACACTAAAATGCCAGCATAACCAGGATTCTCACTATTTAGGCAACCAAACTAGTGGCCATTGAGCAGACTACAACACTGTATCTACTCTGGCATGGAGAAAAAATATGAGTTTGCTTATGCTGAGCTCGTTGGCCTAACCTTTACTTAAAAACTCTGGGAGGCCGGGTGCCCCCGTGTTGGTTTCAGCAGTGCCGATGGAGAACAGCTTCCAGAGCTGGGCTTCTGCAGCGCCAAGTAAAGTCCAACCTCGGGGCCTCTTAGCCAAGTGCCAGAAAGATATTTGTTAGGGAACCAAGACACAAATCACAAGTTTAGCCTTGACACTTCTGTTCCGGGGTCTGCAGTAGGAACACATCTGGTACTGTTTTGAGGATGCTCAGGAGACAACAGGAGAAGAAATGAGTGCGAGCTCCGCTTCCGTGAACCCCATCTGCTGACATGAGCAGGTGAAGGAAATTGCTGTGTTTCATACTATCTGAGAACGAAATACATCACAGTAGCTTGATTTATTTTAACCCTCAGATTTTAAATGATAAAGTGCAGCCAGCATTCTTGATAGTTTGAAGGTGGATGGCCCCTCTCTGTCTTCTCAGAGTGAGGTACAGTGCGTAGTCTGGGAGGATTTATATCCTGGCAACGTATCTACTCTTTTGCAAAGTCATCTCCAAAGCATTTTTTCTTCATGAAGCCTTATCTTTTAGTGTGAGAAGGTGAGAAATGTCAATTTGGCAGGGTGAGGGTTGTTGTTTAGTGATTGGATTTTAGGGGGGTTGTTTGTTTGCTTGTTTTGGGGGGTTCTTGGGGTTTGTGTTGTTGTTGTTTTTCTAAGACAGAGTTTCTCTGTGTAACAGAGCCTTGGCTGTCCTGGACTCTCTTTGTAGACCAGACTGGCTTCAAATTCACAGAGATCTACCTGCCTCTGCCTCCCCAAGTGTTAAGATTACAGGCGTGTGCCATTGTACCCAGAGAAATGTCAATATTTTGATGTCTGGGACTGATGCAAATTTATTATTCAAGTTCGAGAGAGAAACACATTGTTTAGTCTATTCATTGAAAATCAGTGGAATACTTTCAGGCACCATTTTTAGCCAGGTCCCCTAGAAACAAGACCTCAGACAAGAACTTTTATTTGAGTCATCTGTTAAATGGGAGAAACCGGAGAAAATCTCAGAGAGAGGTGTGGTAAAACAGAAGAATACAGGTAGCAAGAACCCAGCCCCCTGAAGCACTAGGAAGTGACACTTAGTAGGGCCACAAATAACTATAAGTTATGAGCACCAAGCTGCCCAACAAACGTGACAAGTGCCCTGGCTCAGGAGAGGGACCTGCTCCCCATGGACACACACAGCTGTGTCTTGAGTGGCTCTTACACCATCAGAGGACATTTGTGCACCCACCAGAGCTAGGTTGAGGCCAAAAGGGAAAGAGGTGTACAAGGAAAAAAAGGACACGCTTTAATATTCTGCAGGAAAGGTCTAATGCTCTCCCATAATGCCTGACAAGATGTTCCGTACCTGACCAGCATGGGCTAACCCTTATTTTCTTTCTCATTTCTTCAATATATATAATAGAGTAACATATATATATATATATATATATATACCCTATTACATATATAGTATATATTATGTATTACCCTATTATATTTACATATATATATGGGCAAATATTTTGTTTTATATATATCTAATATACATATTACCCTATTATTCAAGTATTAGGGCAAATATTTTGTAAATACACATGGATATCATAATTATTTTAATCATTTTAGTTGTCCAATTACTGGGGGCAGAGTTCAACTCTAAGTGTCTTCCTCCACTTCATCACCTCCTTATTTGAGACACTGAACCTGGAGCTCATTGGTTTGAGTAAACTGGCCTGACCCATGAGCTCCAAGGCTCTGACTCCCTCCAGCACCAGCGCCCCTTCCTTCAGTGCTGTGATTACAAACATGCACCATTGCTTCTGGCTTTGATGTGAGAACTGGGGATGCAAACTCGGGTTCCTGTGCCTGAGCATCAAGCACTTCACATACCACAGGAGTCAGGTCCACCTTTCACTATTAGGAGGAAGCTTCCTTACAGTCTGAATCCTCACTACAGAATAAGCTTTCCGTGGTGCCCCTGGGTCTGATATTTGATACAGCTATTTCCATGTTCGTGGGGGAGATGCACTAAAACACCCCTCTCTGGATTGCACAACCTTGGCACTGCGTTTTGAACCTATAGTCTTTACACGAGCTATCAACTACAGATGGGAGTTCGCTTGGTTTGCTGAATATAAATAATTAAAATCCTGCAGGGAGCATATTCTTTTTTCACTTACAGAGTTGCATTGTCGCTCTCGTACCTGGTGGGAGTACAGCAAAATTACACGAGTTTATTAGAAAAGCAAAATGGATGATTCCAACTCTGTTCCTCTACCCCTGTGCAATGAAACCGAACGGCAGCTGCACAGAAGCAGGAGTCGGCTGTGGCGGGGATAGGGGGGTTGGCTAACATTTGGAAGATGGGGCTTTCAGATGTGAGGGCTCCCTATTGCGCCCAGGGCATTGTGGCCATCACTGCATCTCAGTGTGCAGATGTTCATGCTCTGAGGCGCTTCCAAGCCCAACCTTCACCCTCGCTGGATGTTCTGTTTTATTGCTCCCCTCTTTATTTATGATTCCCCACATTTCTTACCATAGGCGCCGAGGCTGCCCAAGCAGTCAAAGCAATACCCCCCACATACAAGCTGATCTCCAGATTTCCAGTGAAATTGCCGCCTTTGTGTACTTACGGACTGACGTGATAACTGAAAATAACTTCCATTAGCACTATAAAAACTCCAGCTGATACCAAATGAATTTCATTTGATACCAGCAGAGAAAAATATTGGCTACTGAGATATTCTTTGTTCATGGTTATTTACAGTTAGCTAGAATCCGTGTACAACCCAGGCAGGCAGACGGCTCCAAACGATCTTTCATCGAGGACCTTGTGGACATGGAAGGTCTTCTGCTAAAAGACTGGCTTGTTTTTATTTGCTGAAATCCTAGGACCACTCGTGTGGTATCTGGTCTGTCACAATATGTGGAGACGCCTAGTAATTAAATCCCTCGGAGTAAGATGTACACAAATGTTTGAACTCCATGGTGTCCCGGCTCTAACTTTCCTGTCTCCATCTCTACAGTTTATCCCCATTCTGATTTGTCAGTCTAGGAAATGGTTTATAAAACGGAGTTTCTCCCCCTAATCTCGGCCCCCATGTAAATACTACATAGCTGTTCCAAACGCACACAGAATCACCACTGAGAATTAAACGCCTGTGTTTTGTTAGGCTCCTCCATAGTGTTTACCCTTTGAGGGTATCAGATTTCCCTCCCTGACTAGAAGAAGCAGCTAACTGCACACCCATTCTGGATCTAGGCTTTCAGCATACATGAGTGAAGGCTGAATAATTTTAAACATTTTAAATAGCATGTACATGTATCACACCTGTTTTTCCATGAGTTGCTTTCTTCATTCAATATTTTAATGTTTAAATTTCTGATTGTAGTACACATAAGAGGGTAGGACAAGGAGGAGAGGAGAGAGGGGGGCGCATTTGGCGTGTAAAGTGAATAAGTAAATAAATTAAAAACAAAACAAAAAAAAAGATTGAGTGCAATGGTGCAATGGTACACACATGTAAGCCTGTAATCTCAGCACTCAGGAGGCAGAGGCAAGCAGATCTCTATGAGTTCGAGGCCAATCTGGTCTACAAAGCAAGTCCAGGACATCCCAGGCTGCACAAGGAAACCCTACCTTGGAAACAAGCAAAACAACAACAAAGATGTGCCATTTTAACTGTTTTTATTTGTGTGACTCAGTGACACTAAATATATGTGTGTGTGTATATGTTGTGTGTGTGTGTGTGTGTGTGTGTATCTGCAATATCATGAAGTCATCATCCTCTATTTCTGAAACCTTCCCCTTGTTTTAAACAGAAACCTTGTCTCCACTGACTAGTACCTGTGTTTCTTTCCTTCCTCTGCCCCTGGCAACTGATATCTAGTTTTGTCTCCATAGATGTGGTTACCATAGGTGCCTAATAGACGTGTAACCACATAACCACTGTCTTTTGGTGCCTGGTGTTATTCCACTTAGTATATTAGCTGATTTCCATGCTTTCTTGTTTATGTCACTCATCTTAATTATTATACAGAATTTTTAGCATATTGTAGACAACAACTTTTCCATAACTCTAATATTGTGACATAATAAAGCCAGTTTTTTTCCTGTGAACAGAGGGGTCACCCACCTGACAGTCGGACTGATGGCTCCCTCCATCTCTGAAGTCAGCCACCAACCCACTATGTCACCACCCTCAGCCATGTTCTGACCATCAGTAACTTAGGGTTCCTCTTCCCTATGTCCTTGTTTTTACTGACAGACTTTAATTCTTGACCGTTGACAACCTGGTGAGTGTGATATGTTGCTTTTCTTGCTTCTCCCAATCAGAACTGGGATCCTAGTGTCACTGTGTGCTCATCAACCACCATGTTTCTTCTCTTAGGAAGTACCTGCTCACAGCCTTCACCTTCGTTTATTTTCCTGCCCTTGTGGTATCTGTAGAAAACAGACAGAAACACAGGCAGACCTTCTGAGAATAACCACTAAACACTAGAGAGGCAGAGGCAGGTGAATCTCTGAGTTCAAGGCCAGCCTGGCCTACAGGGAGAGTGTTCCAGGACAGCTGGCCCTACACAGAGAAGCCTGCAAGAGGATGCGAGGATTTGTCCCCAAGTGATTCTAAATCTCATCAAATTGAAACCGACCATCACGCATTCTTTTCGGTTTTTCCCCTCGCACCCTAGGACCTTAAATTCTAAGCACGGTTATATGGGACATGCAGCCCAAGAGATGCACGGGCACAGGTTACCTTATGAAGGTCCTTGTTATCGCTTTTGCTGCAATACATGAGTCAAAGGAGACTCTGGTCTTACTGGAGGAGGAGCCGGACTTTTGTCTTTCTCCTAGTTATCCGTATTCTTCAGAGAAACAGCCACATTTTCCTCAAAATGCTGCTGCGTGGGTGATTGGCATGACGGCTCCCTGTGTCCTTCAGGAAGCTGCCCCAGGACTCTTAGGCCTCTTCATAAGTAGAAGATGGACACGGAAGGTCTATTTTTCCCTTCTCATTATTTCCCCAAAATTTATTATAGTGATATTCTGGAAACTGATTTTGAAAGCATGCAATTTGTTCAATTCCCTGAAGCCAGGATATTACGGGATAATGTTCTCATAAGGGGCGACCTGTGCTCTCCACTTTCATGCATTCTTAATGAACAATTTGGAGCAATAAGTTAAAAGGGCCTCGTGGACTGACGGGGCAGAGGAGAAAGCTTCCCAAATGTAGAAGGTTAACCCCGTTTCTCACCTAAAATGAAAGACATGGGATAGCCAGCTTCATTAGGCTAAGAGGTTGAAATGGGATCTGTATTTCCTAAGGCTTTGTGTTAGAAGCTGTGTAGATTGAACTCTTTGACCATATGGAGCTCTGACTACATCTGCGCAGTGGTGCTCTCACACTGAGAGGTGAAAGTAAGATGAATCCCCCTCTTCTCAGGGAGCTTAGTATCTGGGTTGTATAGTGATGTAAACCCCATGTAGATGGGACAGTAATCCAAAAAACAGGACTAATGGTATTGGCATACAGGGATGCTCGCCACGAGACACAAATACCACCAACATACAGTAGGGAGAAACATCAGTCATCAAAATGAGAAACAAAGGTAAGGCCAAGACACAGAGTGTTAGAGAAACAATACCCATTGCACTTAGTAAAGGCGAGGCGAACTTCTCTCAAGAGCATTCTGACAGGAGGATCTCTTCATTGAGAAAGGTGAGGAAAACATCGAGCTCAACTCTGAATACAAGGGAAAGTAGTTTACAACCATGGAGGTGGGGAGCACAAGGGTCAGTAAATAGCATTACTAAGAGGAAGAATTGGGGGCAAGGGATACTCTGACTAAACCAAGCGAATAAATTATTTGCTGAAAATTGGCCAGGGTGAGTAGCCAGGTGATAGCCTGGCAATGGTGGAGGAGATAAACTCTGTCAGACATCAAGAAGATGAGCTAAGCACAGTGACTAATTCCAGCTAAGCTAACCTAATAAGGTTATTGATAAATTAGCCGGCACAGAAATGAACAGCAATCTCCATAGTTAGGGTCTGATTGGAAGAAGGGTCAAAGGAGTCTAAATTCGATCTCTCTTGCACTCTTTTTTTGGGAGTCAGGAGTGGCATGGGCCCTTGGGAAGGTGAGAAGGAAGATGACCCAATGTGAGGAAGACATGTTGTTGTAGAGCAGGCCAAACAGAGGGCACAGCCACCCTGAAAGCTGAGGAGTGCTGGCTTTATCTGTAGAAACTGGTGTTAAACGGGATGCATCTGAGCTGGGATATGTGCAAATCACAGGCAAGGAGAAAACATTTCCATACTTGCTTCAGATAAAAGACATTTATTCTATAATCAGGCTACCAAGATGAGACTTGATAACCTATGACCATATAGTGGGGGAGGAGGTCCCTCTTGGTCATAGACCTAGGGGAGGGGAATAGGGTAAAAGCAGGAGGGAGGGATGAACGGGAGGACACAAGTGATGGGAAAACAATTGAAATGTAATCTGAATAAATCAACAAAAAATACATTTATTCTAAATACACAATGGACTCAGTAATGACCACAACTCAATAACAAAAAGACAAAATGACACAATTTATTTTAATGCATAAAAAGTTTGAACTGATGTGCCACACAAAATACACATGTACACACAAATGACCTGTGATTATGCTGAAGATTTAGCGACATTAGCCAAGAGAGAAAACCAAATAATGGGGAAATGAGATGTCACCAAGAGCACACAGATGTCTAAGATAAAAAGACAACAATTGGTGACTGTTGCAAAGAAAATGGAAACGTCATATATCGCTGATGAGATTGGGAAATATCACTTTGATTATTTCTTATAAAATTAAACCTATACTTGTGATTTAAAAAACTATCTAGGATAATTTTTAATCGTGAAAGGAAGAAAGCATGTGCCCAGTAATAAACTACACATGAGTACTTATGGAAACTATCAATAATACCCTAAGTCCAGAAATTACTCACATTTTCATTAACAGAAGAATGGATTAAAATGAACTATCTACACAATAGAATAAATGCAATGAAAAAGAAAAACCCCTTTAAAACAGAAGAATCCCAAAACTAGTATTCTTAGAAGAAGAAACCCAAAGTAAGTAGTTTATTGGCTTGGATCTTGATGGTCACAAAATGACTGCCACAACTGTACACAGGTCATCCAGGTAGACGGCAGATATCCTTTCTTAGCAGACTTCCACTTGATTTTCCCCTAAGTTAGGTCAAATATCAATAACTCTAAAATCCAGAGTCATAAAGAATGACTCATTTATCCTAACTTAGGCTAATTTTGATTTCCTTGCTCAGAGCTAGGATATATTGCCTTCCAGAGACATATTAGAACAATGCCAACAAAACAGAAGGAGATATGATACCACATAAATAGCTAGAAGGGCCCAAACTTAATTCTAACATGAGAAGAAAACCATATAAATCCATCTGTATTCAGTATAAGAAACACAGATGCTGAGCAAAAATGACCTATATTTTGCAGGATCCACAAGAGGCCAAAGAGTCTCCTCTTAGCCAGAAACTAAGAAATTCATTCCATAGGAAAGAGGAAACCGATAGTGTGATGTCAGATAGCTGTTAAGACATGAGAGCCAAGGATGGAGATGCTGGCATCAAGAGACAAGTCAAGGCATATAAAAGACAGTGCAGTGTGCAGTGTGATACCAGCACCCTTTGCTTTGGGCAGCCTCAGGATAAGGACTGTTTGTTTCTGAGGTCTGAGAGGTGGGAAATACAACAAGATGCTGCTGATATGATTCTTGGTAAGAACGCCTTCCTGGCTAGAGCCACCTTCTGGTTTCACATCACCTTTATGATTCCTTAAGTCTTATTGGTGGGTGGGACCTTCAGTATATGAATTTGGGAGAGATGCAAAAGTTCAACCCATTATAAATGATAAACTATTTTAAAAAGCTATGTCCCGTTGCAAATGAACCCACTAATACAAGATACTTCTCTGTATAAAACATTAAATTCTACTGTGAGGAAAAAACATGGTGGCCCATCCTTGGGATGGAATAAACCTATTTTCTTTCCCTCCACTTCACCAACATGCTGGTATAAGAGATGGCTCAGGTTATTAAAGCCCCTTCCCATATCTGCATTAATTAGCCTTCTACACGCTACCATCACCTCATCTCAATGCTGCCTGGAGCAGATGCCGTGTTTACAAACAGAATACATGGTTGACATATAGTAGCTGTGATTAAGTTAATGACTAGGGGCAAATATCAGAAACCTCACAGATCTTACATGCTATTATCTGGGTCTATAAATGTTTAGACAGCTGGTGGAAGTTGGCCCTGACACCAGCATTAGAATGCATACTTGTGGAATGGTGTACACCCACACTCCTCTTCCTCACTCACGGGTACTATTCTGAGCCCAGGCCATCCAGACCTCAACCTTCTGTGCTTCATGGTCCAGCTCATGACCCATGCGATGAAAAAGATGTAACAGTTTTCACTCCAGTTACCTCATAAGGAAGATCATGGACACAGATCTACTTAAAGAGCTTTCAATAGTTGCCTATGTCAGTGGTGTCAAACTTTCCCAATGACACAGCCCACAAAGTTCTAATAATCAAAGTACAGGTGTAGTATTGTCTCAACACCCACACAAAAGTCTCCAATGTCCTGTCAATAAATACTGGGAAGTCTCAGAAGAGGCTGTTTGGTTCCTTCCTCAGCCTTCTGAGCAGCTGTGAGTAGCCAGCAGGCCAGCTAGACTTTCAACGTTATCAACAGTTTAATCAACCCTCACATGAAATCTACCAGATACGGAGCACTCTACCAGGTTAGGAGGGCACAGGAGGAAGGATGCAGAGCCTTTCCTTTACGGTGCTCAAAAGTTACCATAAATGAGTGGGCGCATTGCATGGGAAAGGTGAGGCTTTGTTTCTAAAGAAGACAAAGCAATTCAGTTGGGCATGAGGGCATGAGATACAGCATCCAGAGGAGCAGGGTTTACAGAGAATGTGGAATGAAAAGTCTGGCTTGGCCTGCTGATAACGAAAAGCTTACTGTGGATCTAAACTTTAAGGAATCTAGGAGGCATGCCGAAGTTCATGCAGCCATTCAGTTGCAGCAAAAGGTAGATGACGTCATGCTTTAGGATCAGCTCTGGGTGCACACAGCCCTTAGTACAGGCAGCATAGAGGTCTGTGCTAGAGTCCTCACAGAAGAGATGGCTTACTGACAAATTAGGGGACAGGATGGAAAGAGACGGCCAAGAGGGATGGCCAGAAGAGAAATGCAAAATGTCCATGGCATCTCCATTTCAATGCGATGACATTGAAGGTCCCCTACTCCTGTCCCATCTCCCCACTTTCTCCCTCTCTCTGCCTTCATTTTCATGCTATAATGACTTTATGGTGGTAGAGCTGAGGACTCAAGAGACAGCCGTACTTCTTGTCCTGACAGCCACTATAGCTGCAAAACCTCTGATCACCATCTCCTGCTGAGCACCTCTTAGATCTGTTTACTCTTTCCAACTTCTGGGCCGTTTTGAGTCTTGCTTGATCTCATACCGCTAGGAAACCGGGCTGACTAAGAAATGCCTATTTTTCGGTGGTCTTGGAGTCAGTTTGTTATAAAGAACTCACTTTATGATTATGTAAGTATGGTGCCTGCATATTTGTTCACTTACGACACAACCAGCTACAGACACCCCAGTTCTCATTCTTTGCTTCACAAATAGTTAGACAAACTCCCCAGTAGTCAGTCCAAATAAAATGGCCATGATCAAAATTTGGCTAACTTCTTTCTTCCTCCAAGTGGCCTAAATGTGGACCCAACCTCAGCCTATGTGGCACGTGACCACTACTTAATGTCCTCTCCTCAGACCATCTTGGCCTCAAGGAAAGACACACCTAACTCAGTGTCTGATCAGCCTGACATCTGGTTCATCCCATTTGCTGGCACTCACTCTGTCCAGCTTTATAAATTTCTCCCTGTAGAGGCAACGTCTCCGTCTGTCTGATCTTCAGTTTACTCCCTGTACTGCTGTCTCACTTTGAATAACTTACAGGGTTATGTGCAAGTTGAGTACCCCACCCCTGATCAACTCCTCATTAGCTTACCACAAGGTGCCATGATGGACTCTAAACTTTTCCAGCCATCTCCTTTCTGGACAGCTTCAAGGTCACTCCTCACACATAGGACTGTGGCAGAGGAGCCCTGCCTACCTTTCTAGCCTTGTTTCTCACAGTCCTTCCCCTCATTCAGGCTTCTCTTGGTTTCTTAAATACAACACAATCATGCTTTTGGGCCTTTGAAAATACCCAGAATGCTCATTAGAAACATACTCAGATGTTACACAGATACTATAGTTACCAGAGAGGGAAATCTTGTTATGTCAAATGGAGATTTTTTAAAATAGATAAATTGCATGCTACTGGGGTCTGATAATGATGAGATATGGTAGATATTGATTTGCATTCAGAATTTTAGATGCACCAAGATAGGAAAGGTTTTTTTTTCTTCAAGGCTGCCAAATACAAATAGCTAAAACATTAAGAATGTAACATGTACGTAATTCCTGATTGTTCCATGGTTCTTCTTGCTGTATGTAGTTTATTGAATATATGTGTAATAATATAAATGTATATGTAAAAAAATTTTTTAATTTAATAAAATAAATAAATAATAAAACACAAGCTTCCTGCAGCTCAACTTTGTGGAGGCATTTTCTTAACTGAGGTTCCCTCCTCTCAGATGACTTTAGCTTGTGTCACGGTAACATAAAACTATCCTGCAATCCTACCACACATGAATGCAAACCACCCTGCAAACAGAAGACTTGGGAAGCCACAGGGAAGGCAGACAAGTTCCACCTGTCGCCATAGTTTTCCCCTTAGGAATCCAATTCACAAGGAGGCATAGAGCCTCTTCCTGCCCCTGAGATCTGTGAATAACCCTGTTTCCTCATGATAAATTCTTCCTGTTAGCATAAATAAACAAACAAAAAGTAGATTGTGAAAGCACATACCAGTAGGATATGCTGAGTAGATGGAAGTAAGCCAGACTGAGCTACACTGAAAGACAGAAAGACAGGAAAAAGAAAAGAAAGGGAAGAAACACAATGATGAGCCACATTCTTGGGCATTGACCTAGCAAGGACTCCACTGTAAATGAAAATATGGCGATGACTTATGTTATGGTCCTTGGGTGTTACATTAAAAATGTATTGGTTAGGCCTAAGATTGTTAATAAAAGATGCAGAGTCTGAAGCATACTTCAAAGCTCCCAGCACAATGCTGGGCAGAATTTAAACTAATACAAATCTTCTCCTAAACTATGGTAAACAAACTACTCTAAACTGATAGATAATACATATACCCCAAGCATTTGCCATTAAGATGCTCCACTGGCCACTCTCCCCTCTAAACTCCTTCACAGTCAACCATCTCACCCTCCAACTGACAAATTTCCTTACTCTCCTCCAGGAGGTCCCTCCTACCACTTCCTGTCCTTCTGCCCAGCTGATTGGTTGTGGCATCCACTCAGCATCCCTCCATACTTGGGTACATGAAATATTTAAGGCTAGAAAGGCAAAATGTGAGACACTGTATAGCTAATACTCACCCACGTAATCTAGCAAATACCTTTTGTTATCACTCAGTTTTCCCATATGCTGTAGTGCTCGAACCACTATAGGTTTTTATGTGAACATCAAGAAGAAGGCAGGTGTCTCACCGAAGCTCATTTTAATCTATAAGAAAACTGAGACTTGAAAAGCCGAGCAGAGGCCCCAGTCCATGGGAAGGGAGGTCTAGAGCTGTGAGTGGCAGCAGTGTGAGCACAGACAGGTGCAGATGAGAAGTGTAAACAGAGTCCATGAGCTGCAGACGTACTGCAGAATGTCCACATCCCTCCTGAATCCATTCTTTGCCAAGAAGGTAAAAGACTGATTGACAGTACACTGAAAGATGGCTTCTGTGACATTGTGTGTTGAAAATTCAGTCTAAGGCCAAAAGATGGGGTGCTTGTGTGAAGCAATTGTGTATCTTTAGTGATCATTTTAAGGGATCATCAATATGGTGATTAGCTTGCTATTTCTCTGTGCCTAAGGAAGTTATTTGTGCAGGTTGCTATGAATAACACTTTTGTTTAACTCGAGTCAGCAGTGTTCTTTCTCAACTCCACTGCATCAGCAATGGACTGGGAAAGAAATGAATTCCCTACTTCCAAGGTAAGCAGATAAGCAGCTAAGAGAATGCCTTTCCTTTGGGACAAGCCGCAGCCAAGAGGTAGGCTGGTGTCTAAGGCCTACCACGGGGTGCTGGGTAACATATAAAGAAGAAAATCTGATTTTGGTTCACAGTTCTGGTTGCTGGAGAGTACAAGCACCATGGTGCCAGCATGTTACAATGGCCTCACAGCAGACAGAGTCACATGTATGAGAGGATGTGAGAAGGGAGTCTGCTCTTAAGACAAACACTCTCTTTGGAATAAATCTAGTTTTGTGAGAACTAATCTGTTCCATGTGGTGAGCATTAACTTTTTACAAGAGTAGTTAGGATACATCAATTCCTTCCTAAAGGTCCTACCACCTTTCAATGCCATTAAATTGAGATCTGTATTATAGTCCATGAACTTTTGAGGAACAAAATATATCTAGACTACAGTAGTTAGCAAAGTATGGACCTCAATATCCTGTGATCCTACCTTTCAGGATAATAAAATATTATGTTGGACAGTCACATCATGGTCATGTGATTATGACCCAACCACATAACCTTTCTTTAGCTCAAAATTTCTTCTTTGTATTTCTCTGTCCCACCTGCCCCACACTCAACAAGAAGATACAACAATAAAACACAAAATGTAGAAAAGTTATAAAGAGCCTTATAGGAGGCCTGTAGGGTATTGAAGGCATGCCCTCAGAAGTTATAGGATCTCCCGTACAAGCCCCTGTGTTCACAGCATTGTTTTGAAAACAACAAAACAATCCTGCCTTGCTCTTATTCGAGGGGTGATTGCTTGCTTCCTCCTGGACAAACCCCATCAGGATGTATGACCATCTGTCACACTCACAGGAGGCCAAAACAATATGGCTGCCCAATCTTGGACCTTGAACTTCCCAAATCAAATGCTGAATAAGTCTCCCATTATAAGTTTGCCTCTAATATTTCACTGTGGTAATGTAATACTGACTAATAACTAATAATAGGAGAGACTGTAGAAAATTGTCTGGGAAACTTCTCTTTCAGGTAACAGAAAAATCTGTCCCCACTTTGGTGTATGAGCACAGTAGTATCTGCCGAGTTTAGCTCATAGCTGCTTGAACCATGAAGGGTGAGTCTACAGTGAGAAGTATGAAAATAAAGGAAGACAAACAAAATGAGAAAAACAAAGTCTATTTATTCTGGGCTTGTGGCAAGGCAGTCAGCCATGTGCATTTGCTTTTATGTAGAAAATGAAAGGCAGGCAAAAAAATGGGGAAGAACACCATGGTAAAAAGAAGAGATGGAGGCATTCATGTACTGATTGGAAGCTACTGGCATGGAGAAGCCAGGTGCAGCTAAAAGCACTGTGGTGATATGCTCGGTGAAGATCCAAGATGGTGGCGCCAATCACATGCCACTTCTGATCAGCAGGACAACCAGGACTGCACAGCAACCTAAACACCAAATTGAGAGCTACAAAACACCAGTGCTGCTGACTCTCAGGTGAGAAGGATTCAAATTGTGTGGAGAACAGGTGTGTCCGAACCCTGGCCACCCAGCTAACCCACAGAAAAGTCCCAGGGGGACAACCCACATTTGCCACCATCTTGAGAAAGACTGTGAGACACCCATGCAGCTTTGGGCTCTCTCTGCCTGTCTGCTGCTTACTGGGTCTGGGACAAAAAGCAGACAAGCAGAAGCACTGGCCACAACCCACATTACCTGCCATCCCGAGAAAAAGTGCAGGGCACCCAAGCAGCTTTGGGCTCTAATCTCTCTCAGCCCCCCAGCTGCTCACCAGCCTAGACCATCTGGCTCATAGAGCAGATAGGCAGAGCCCTGCCATCTCTAAAAGGCCTGTGGAGCACCTGAGTAGCTTTGGGCTCTGATCTCTCTCAGTCCCCCAGCCGCTAACCAGCCTGGCCCATCTGTGACACAGAGCATACAGGCAAAGATGAGTCCAGGCACGAGCCACAAACCACATTTGCTGGCATGTTGTGAGCATCTTTGGGCTCAGATCTCTCTTCACCCACCTGAATCCTACTGGTCTGACACATCTAGGATGCAGAGCAGACATACAGAACTAAGTCCTGCATGGCCACAATCCACATTAGCTGCCATTCCATGAGAAGCTTTGGGCTCAGATCTCTCTCCACCAGCCATCTGCTTCCCGACCTAGCACATCTGGGACACAGAGCAAATACGCAGAGCCCTGCCATCTCAAGAAGGTCTGTGGAGCACCTCAGCAGCTTTGGCCTCCGATCCCTTTCAGACCCCCAGCTGCTTACCAGCCTGGCCCATCTGTGACACAGAGCTGAGTCTGGTGTGGGCCACAACTCGTATTTGCTGTCATCTCAAGAAGGTCTGTGAGGCATCTCAGCAGCTTTGGGCTCAGATCTCTCACAGCCCCTCAGCTGCTTACTGGCCTAGCCCATCTGGAACACAGAACAGATAGGCAGAGCCCTGCCATCTGAAAAAGGACGATGGGGCACCTGAGCACCTTTAGGCTTAGAACTCTATCAGCCTACTCCTCTCTTGCCAGACCCGACTGGGATACACACAGGGAACCCAGCTGAGCTGAGCTGGGTGCAGGCTCTATCACACCCACTGCCCACCACCTTGAGGAGGCTTCTGGGGAGCCCTAGCAAACAACTTTCAGCTTGTAGCTCTTGTTGCTTGCTCCCAACCCGCCTGGCCCATGTGGGACACAGACAG
Source organism: Acomys russatus (assembly GCF_903995435.1). Classification (NCBI taxonomy): domain Eukaryota; kingdom Metazoa; phylum Chordata; class Mammalia; order Rodentia; family Muridae; genus Acomys; species Acomys russatus. Next base: position 62,746,927 of record NC_067154.1, on the reverse strand, counting down.
CAACCTCAGTGGAGAAAGCTGTAGGCCTGATAACACCAGAGACAACCAAATGCCTAGAGACCAGTGCAAGAACACTCCCAATAAAATTCAGAGCCACATAACACCACTGGAAACCAGTGGCCCTACCACAGCAAGCCCTGAAGATATGAGAGTGCAAGGAGACGACTTTAAATCTGAGGTGATAAAATCGTAGAACCCTTGAAAGAGGAAACTATCACTGAAAGAAATACAAGAAAATACATTCAAACAGATGACAGAATTGAATAAATCCTATAAAGAATTACAGGAAAATTCAATCAAATGGGAGAAAGAAATGAGTAAAACTCTTCAAGACCTAAGGAGGGAATTAGAAGAAACAAAGAAAACACAAGCTGAGGCGATCTTTGAGTTGGAAAACATAGGGAAAAGAATAGAAACCATGGACACAAGCAACACCAACCAAATACAAAAGATGGAAGAGAGAATCTCAAGTGCGGAAGATACCATAGAAATTATTGATACATCAATCAAAGAAAATGCTAAAACTAAAAAGTTCCTGACACAAAACACCCAAGAAATCTGGGACACTATAAGAAGACCAATCTAAGAATAATAGAAATAGAAGAAGGAGAAAACTCCAAGCTCCAAGGCCCAGAAAACATTCCCAACTTTCCCATCCTAAAGAAAGAAATGCCCATAAATATACAAGGAGCCTATAGGACTATAAATAGATTTACCCAGAAAAGAAAATCCTCCCTCCATATAATAATCAAAACATTATTAAATGTACAGAACAAAGAAAGAATATTAAAAACTGCAAGAGAAAAAGGTCACATCATATATAAAGGCAAACCCATCAGAATTACACCTGACTTCTCAACAGAGACTATGAAATCTAGAAGGGCCTGGACAGAAGTCATGCAAACATTAAGAGATCACAGATGCCAACCCAGACTACTATATCCAGCAAAACTTTCAATCACCATAGATGGAGAAAACAAGACATTCCATGACAAAACCAAATTTAAACAGTACCTAGACACAAACCCAGCCCTACAGAAGGTACTAGAAGGAAAACTTCAACTCAATGAGGCTAACTATGCCCAGGAAAATAGAGGTAATAAATAACTCCAAATCCACAAATCCAAAAGAGAGTAAACATGCACACTATACCATGACCAACATAAAAATAAAAGGAAGTAACAATCACTGGATATTAATGTCTCTTAACATCAATGGCCTCCACTCTCCAGTAAAAAGACACAGGCTGACAGAATGGATACAATAACAGGACCCATCATCATGCTGCATACAAGAAACACACCTCAGCAATAAAGATAGACCTCACTTCAGAATAAAGGGACAGAAAACTGTATTCCAAGCAAACAGACTCAAGAAGCAAGCTGGAGTAGCCATTTTAATATCTAATAAAATAGACTTTCAGCCAAAACTAATCAAAAGAGATAGGGAAGGATGCTTCATCCTCATCAAAGGAAAAATACGCCAAGATGATGTCTCATTTATGAGCATCTATACCCGAAATACAGGAGCCCTCACATTTATAAAAGAAACGTTACTAAAGCTTAAATCACACACCAAACCCCACACATTAATAGTGGGAGACTTCAACACCCCACTGTCCCCAAAAGACAGATCATCAAGACAGAAACTAAATGGAGAAACAAGGAAACTAATAGACATCATGAAACAAATGGACCTAACTGGTATCTACGGAACATTTCACCCAAAGATAAAAGATGTACTTCTTTTCAGTACCTCATGGAACCTTCTCCCAAATTGACCGTACACTTAGTCACAAACCAAACTTCAGCAGATACAATAAAATTGAAATAATCCCTTGTATTTTATCAGACCACCAAGGATTAAAGCAGGAACAAGAAAAGAAACAACAGAAAGCCTACAAACTCATGGAAACTGAACAACTTGCTACTCAATGACATCTGGGTAAGGGAAGAAATAAAAAGAAATTTAAAACTTCCTAGAATTCAATGAAACTGAAGGCACAACATACCCAAACTTATGGGACACAATGAAAGCAGTGCCAAGAGGAAAGTTCATAGCACTAAATGCCTTTATAAAGAGAGATCCCATATTAGCAACTTAGCAGTTCACCTGAAAGCTCTAGAACAAAAAGAATCAGACATACCTGTTTACTCAGATACTGGGGTTGAAGACCAGATAGTTTGTTTAGTTTTGCAATTAAGCTTAATTGTTTATGGGTTATGATGTTTTTAGGTCTAAACAGATGTTTTATGTGGATAGAGATGAGATATGATAGATACTGATTTACATTCAGAATTTTAGACTCACCAAGATAGGAAAGATGTTTTCTCCAAGGTTGCCAAATACAAATAGCCAAAACACTATGAATGTAACATATATATATAATTCCTGATTGTTTCAGGTTCTTCTTGCTGTAGGTAGTTTATTGCATATATGTGTAATAATATAAATGTATATGTAAAAAATAAAAAATATTTAATATAAAAAAGAAGTAAAAAAAAAACACTGTGGCACTTTGTGATTAGGCAGTAGAATAGATTTGTTGTTTTTTTTTTCTGGTTGGTGGAAAGAGGTTAAGAGAGTAGACAGTTATTAAGTTCTGGCCAATTATGATTGATTATTTCCAAAAGTTCTTATTTAGATTACATTATTGCTAGAGTTAACACACTCTAGAATAGTTCAAGGATTATATGGCGGACAGGTGAGAAAACATACATACATACATGCACACACACACACACACACACACACACACACACACATATATATATATATGAGAACAGTATAGTTCATTCCCCAGGGTACTACATGGATCCAGGGCCAACGGTTCATACTAGTTTGATGTTATTTCTTGTTTCTTCCTACACTGAGACACTGAGGGCTTACGGATAACTATTACAAAAGGCTGATGCATGTCACTTCAATGCCTCTGGCAGCCATTGTTTGTGTGCCTTTCATGTTCAAGTCTACCACTTACTAAGTAAGAAGAAACATTTTCTATTAACTGTTTATATTGGTGGCTACACTGATGCTAACACAAGCACTTGAGAATTGGATAAGAGCTATGGGCTCCTTCAAGAAATAGACACATATACATGTATACTCAAGTTGTCATAATTTTTTAAAGTTGTTTTAAATGTGGGGCTAATTTAAGCATAGGTTCCCACCTGGACAGCATATTACAACATATTGGTGGCTTGTAAAGCTCCCATTTTGCAGGCTTTATTCACCAAGACGAGGCCTAGACGTTTGTACTTTTTAATGTGACTCAGTTTAATTTTGGCTCAGAGCTAAGTAGAGGGCCCACGAATCCGGGGTGGTTGGGCGCATGCCTAGATTTTCTTTTTCCTGTGGGTTTCTGTTGGTTGACAGCTGTGGAGGGGTAAAATAATGATCCGTCTGGAGATGTGTCTCTCTCACACACACAGAGATCAAATTGAAGCAACATGCCTTGCGCACTGTCTTACTGCTGAGGTAAGCTCCACCTGCATCCCTCTTCTCTGACTGGTAAGCAAATGCTCCTGTTGCCGTGGGCTGCTCTCCTCACCTGGAGGCACAGGGAGCAGATAGAAGACATTGTCAGGAGGCCACAGAGTGAAAGCCTTTGGTGGACTCGAGTGAGACTTTATTGAAGCACATCAGTTGCGTTTGGTTTTTTTGTTTTGTTTTGTTTGTCCAGCGCTCTCCACCTCAGCGTTCAGTGAGATTTCAGTCACCCATTCATGCATGTTGAGCTGAGGAGCTGCTTCTGCCGACCTATATTTTCACCTGGCTCCCGGTCTTTCTGGATTAAAGGAGGAGTTAGGCACTTGTCTTCCCAGGTTCTAAAACATCACTGGAAACTGTTTATTTCCCCCACCCCTTACTATATTGCACAGAGAGCAGAAACAAAGGAGCATTGCAAGCATTAGGGACCCGAGTTCAGCTCCTAGAACCCACATAAAGCCCCCTGGCATGGTGGTACATGTTTGTAATTATAGCACTGGGGAGATGGAGGCAAACATATACCTGGGACTCACTATTGAGCCAGCTTAACCCAATTGGTGGGCGCTAGGCCAGTGAGAGACCCTCTATCAAAATAACAATAAAAAAGTAATGTCCAAGGAGTTAAACTTCAGTTTGTACTCTCGAATCCAAATGCATGTGCGCGCGCGCACACACACACATACACACACACACACACACACACACACACACACACACACACACTTGCTCACATATGTATATATGAGATACATGCATACACACATAGAAAAGAAGAGAAGAAAAAGCATTAGAAACATGAGAATCGAATTTGAAACTCTGGTTTGAACTTGAAACAGTCATGTAGCTGGCTAGGTATAGTAGGAAGAACAGAGAAAATAGATTTAAGACCCAACTCTTCCAAAGAAAAAATTCGGGTAATAAATCAATCCAGACACTTGCTAATTGGTTATGATATCCCCAGAGACTCCGCTGGGCCCAGGAACTAGTATAAGAATCTTGAGATTACAAGAAGCAAAGTGTGGCCACCACTGCACTGGGCAGCGGACAGTGCCTTGGTTTCCCTCAGTCTTTGTGAAGAGCAGGGTAGTGGTGGGATTGCCTTTCAGAGTTCTGCAGGCTGTGATGAAGGCTGCCATGGTACTGGGGTACATGAGCAGCCTGTGTACAATACGGAACTAGGCAAACCTTTAGGGTGTTAGTTATCTGCTCGGCACAAAGTTGTCTCAAAAGTTAATGCCTTAAAACACCAACCATTCATTACCTCGTCATTTCTGTGGACAGAGAGTTTGTGTGTAGCTCAGCTGAGCATGTGTGTCTTTCTCTTCCCCCTCACACTACCATCTAGATGCATTCCAGGGCAGCAGTCCCATGTGAAGACTGGATGGAAGGAGATTTTGCCTGTGTGCTTCTTTATGGAACCGCGCTATGGTCTGTGGAAGTAAAGGCCCATTTCTGGCTGGCTTTTGTCTGAAGAGCCAATAACTCCTTAATCTCCCACCACTCGGGCCTCCAAACAGGCAGCTGGCTTCTCCTAGGAGGAGCAGAGAAGATGAAGGGAGGGTATCTAGTTTAGAAGCCAGTGTTTACAACCTCATAGCCCAAATTCTGTGCCATAACGTCTGCCATATTTTCTTGGAAGTGAACTGCTATCTCAACAAGTACTCAGAGAGAGAGAGAGGATTATTGGGGAGTGTGAACACAGGGACAAAGCCCAGCAACACTTACCTTAGGGAGGCCGAACATTAAGGTGGAACAAGATGGTAACAGCAGAGATCAAGGCACCTGTGAGTAGAGAATGGGAGAGCTCAGAGCCTGATAATGGGAAGCAGGCTCACGAGAACTGCACTCTGCAGTCAGGAATGACAAATTGAGACAAGGCTATCTTAAAAGCTAGAATAAAGTTTGCTAAACTCATAGAAAGAAAATAGATATTTTTTTGACCTTAAGGTTAAATATTCCGCCCCAAAAGTATTTGTTAAGTGCATGAAGCAGAACGTTTGGCAGTTTTTGTTTGTTATAATGAATAACCTTCTATTTTCCCATAATGACTTTTTAGAATTTTAATCTCTGATGATGTACTCCCAGAGGAATTAGTGTCTCTTAATTATAGACTATATCTTCCAAATATTTAGTCAAAATTCACTTTGAGGAATAAAAGAGGTACTACTCATTACAACACAAAGTCAAGAGATATGAAGAAAGATTCTTTATAATGTATATGTATATACATACCCTTAATATATGTTATATGTAGTTTTAGGCAAATAAAAGAGATTGTGATTCTTTATGGCTTTTTCAAACATCCTTACTGTTATTTTATACTCTCCGTCCCTCTCCTTCTGAATTGACCTCCCTCCCCTTCCCTAATTAAAGCTCCCCACCCAATTCCCACTTCCTCCTTCACAGGGATGTTAGGTCATCCTGTTAGCTGAGGCATGAGCCTGCCCCCTTCAGCTGAGACAGGACTTAAACTCTCCTTAGAAATGGTGGAGCCCACAGTGTATCCTGAGGTAGTCACAGACGACCACTCCTTGCTTGTACTGTCTCCCCAGCCCAGGGAATGGAGTGTGCACAAAGCAGGTGGGATCCTCAATGGTTCGGTACTCAAAAATGACCAATCCCAATGAAAATACCTCACTCCTCTTCAACCCCAGTACTAAAGACTTTAAAAGGGGACTGGATGGGGCAGCAGGTGTTCCCCCCTTGGAGGCTCTCTTACACTCTGAGGTTCCTTCTCGTGTTTCCCTTATAGATCCACCACATTCTCTTTGCTCAGTCTTGGTCCTGGTTGTTTGTTTTCCTTGTGCAAGACAATAAACTTAGAAGCCCCCGGGCTCAGGGTAGCTTTGGTGACAGTGGTCCTCCTGCACACTACCTTCCTAGGTTAATCTCACCAAGGGTGGAGAAGGGCTACATCACTCTCAAAGAACCCACACTGCAATGATCCCAGATGATCCCTGATAAAAGAGGAGGTGCCTTGATGATTATAAAAGTGGACACAGACTGAGCGGGAACTCTCTGGTCAAAAGTTTTAACTAAAAATAAAGGGGGTTCAGAAAAGGAAAGAGGACTGGCTTTGGTATACTCAGGACCTCTGAGGTAGAGAAAAGAGCAGAATTTACTGGGGTTATTTTAGGGGTGTTGGGTGTGTTAATAATGGGGTCTTAGTTTTTAAGTGTAAGAGATTCCCTTCTCATGGTCTAAGGGAATGTGCCCATGCCACACACAGGCATGGATAGTTTGCATCTGTAGACATCTGGGCAATCTCCTACATCTGACAGTTTCTTCCTTTTGATTAGGGACAGGCACACTGTCCACCGAGTAGAGAGTGGATAAATGTTTACAGATGAAGAGTGAGAGAGCTTATATCCTCATGAAGGTGAATATTTGCAAAGACCTTGGGGGGAAATCATAGAAGCCCTGGTGGGGAGGAGCTACCAAAACTACAAAGAAAACCAGAATGTTTTATCCCAGACAAGAGTCTTCATTTTGAGCTTAGTGCAGGTAAGAAGTGGTTGAGGAAAAACTCTTCCTGGTCTCCACCTTGTCAGTCTAGTGAAAACTCCCTAGCAGACAACATTAGACATTTTAAAACCTTGTTTTTCATTGATTTAATATGTACCTGTGTGTGTGCACGCACATGCAGTGCAGGCAGGTGGGTCAAAGTGTGTGTGTGTGTGTGTGTGTGTGTGCGCGTGTGTGTGTACTCCAAAGTCCAGCCTCTGCCACCACATACCTTGCTTTTTGTAAGTTCTCTTAACAGAACTGGGTGCTTGTCAATTAGGCTAGGCAGAGCCCCCGGGGATCCTTCCTAGTGGTGCATTGTGGGCATATAGACCACCATGGCTTCTGGGGATTGACGCAGGTCCTTATGCTTGCACAGCGAGTCATTTCCTGATTGAGTCATCCCCTCCCAGCACCCCCCCCCCCCATTCCCCTCCACCCCCGCTCCTACAACTCTAGATGTTTACCAGAAGCACCCGCACACATAAAGCCTCACCTAGTCAGCCTGCTCTCTCTCATTTATCTTCCTCACTTTCTCACACTTGGAAGCCGGTATCACTTTATTTTCTCATCTCTCAACCACTCTTCTCGCTTCCCCACCAATCCACTGCTCCTTGCACGCATCTGTGTATGCCGGAGTTCTAACCTACTGCCTCGAGTTACTTCCCCCTGTTTTGTTTTGTTTTGGTTTTGGTTTTTTGTTTTTCCAACCTGATGTGCTAACTAGCAACTTGTGCTAATGATACTGCTTTCTTTTCTCATAGGACAGCCCTTCCTTTACTGGCTCCTAACTACAGAACAAAATAGATACAGGCAGCATTTAGCCTTTTCTGCAACTGTCTTCCAGCCTGGCCTTGGGTGTCTTATAGGGAAAATCAAGAGAGGCTGAGATGGTGCCCCACCCACACCCCCGCTTCTCATTAAAGAAAACTTTTGGGAACACTAGGTAAAGAGAGTATTGGTCAACAAATGATTGTGTGGCAAATGACTATGTCCTAATCTAAGCTCCAGTCTTAACTCAGAAACCCCCCGACTCCCTGCCGGCCTTCCATCCTCCTCTCCCTCTGAGATTTAAAGGAAACTTCCTTTTCTGGCCAAATAAAGCAAATAACTCACATCCTGTGGTGATGGAAATAAAGATTCCATTTGGTTTCAAGCTATTCAGTAAATAAAAGATATGGCAGGAAAAAAAAAACAGTAGCCGTGAGCACCATTACAGTAGCAATGGAGATACCTACACTCTCATCTTAGAATCAGTACCTTCAGGTAACCAATCATGGGAGCTGTAGGGTTACTTTCCAATCGAAGATTAGTGTCTGGTACCCAGTGTGCTCTTGATTGGGTGAAAACATTGTGCAAGAAGCCCTTCATACCTGAGGTTAGGGTGTGCACCAAGGATGCATTATTTTCAACAACATAAAGGCTAGCACTCTGAACCCTTTAGCTTTTATTGGCCAGTGGCCCCTCAAGTTTCCTAGGAACTCCGAGAACCCGTCCCCTCACCCCAAGCCGACCTACCTTAATCTTCATGTCCTCCTATGTTCTTCTCTAACGGTTTGGGATGTTTGCTTGCGCCTCTGCACTAATACCACTGAAACCATCTAGGAAGAGTGGCAAAGGGACACTTGAAAGTGCAAGCATGATGCAGACACGAGTTGTAATTACTGGAGCATTCAAGGGTGTAAGTTCCAGATGGTCTTTGAGCTATCCTTTTCAAGTATGAATATTTGCATTATGATAATATTTCTATCTTTGTTCCAACCTTGGGAATTATATATCACAACAGAATTGGGAACAATTTTATAAGTGCTTCTGAAGTTTGGGGGGGGGTGGCTGCATGTGGAGACAGGAAAATAAATGAAAGGATCCAGCAGTGTTGTGCACTGTTGCAGATGGCTCTGAACACTCACATAGTTGTAACAGCAATGCTTGCTTAGAAATTAATGCCATGTGCTCCTGAAACCCACCGTGTAGACTGATGAGGTCTGCTGCAGGTTAGGAGAAGGTCCTCATTGCTTTCCGTGTCCAGGGAAAATGAGATTAAAGACACCCAAAGGCCTACCCCACTCACTTTGAAGAGTTTAACTGACACATGAGTTTCAAAGACTTTCTTCTCTTAAGATTTTAAACTAAAACAGAATTAATTCATCTATATCTATCAAAGGGCATCTGATCGCCAGCCTTCCTCAGCTCCTAGGTTAAATCATGGATGTTACTCAGCTGCAAGTTTAGCCCACCTAACTCCCAGGGTCAGTTTTGATTGAAGAAATGAGCATCATTCTCAGTTGACAGTTGGGGCCTTGATGGCTAGTTTTATGTCAACAGGACACAAGCGATAGTCATCCGAGAGGAAGGAACAGTAACTGAGGAAATGCCTTCATAAGACCGGGCTGCAGGCAAGCATGTAGCCCATTTTCTGAATCAGTGTTTGGTGTGGGAGGGGCCCAGTCCACTGTGAGTGTTGCCATCCCTGGTGGTCCTGGGCTCTGTAAGAAAGCATGTTGAGCATGGCATGGGGGAGTACTCAGTAAAGAGTCAGTAAGCAGCAACCTCCATGGCCTCCCCATCAGCCCCTGCCTCCAGTCTCCTGCCCTGTTTGAGTTCCTGTCCTAACTTCAGTGACGGGCTACAATGTGTAAGTGTAAGGCAAGTAAACCCCTTCTTCTCCAGCTTGCTTTAGGTCATGGTGTTTCCACACGGTACTAGTAACCCTAACTAAGGCAGGGCCAAATGCCCAAATGCCCTTGAGAGACTCTTGTAAGTCAGATCCCCAAAGTACTGGGACCCATTGTTTGTCTCCTGAGTGCTCCAGTTTCTGTTCGCTACTGTTCTGGCACTGGTCCCCGCTGCTTCCTGTGCCCATTTCCACCCCCTAGGTCATAATGCAGATGCCCTAGCTAGGATGCCTCATGTCTGAGAAATCCCTAACGGATGTGGAAATGAAGAATAGAAACAGAGTCCAGTTTACACAGAGGAGGCAAGACCTCCTGACTGAGCAGCATCATGGTTGCCAGAGGATAATGGAAGGTATTCTAAGTCTGCATCATACAGACCCAGGTTTCTCACTCAGCTTTGTATCACCAAGCAAGTCGCTCACCCTGGACACTTTGGCTTATCTCCAGGTGTGTGTGAAATTATTAAATTTCCAGGGTCGTTGTAGAGACTAAGGTGGGACATGGAAGTGAGTTAGCTGGAACACATTAAACATACAACAAATGTTAGGTAGCATTATTAAGGTTATTATTGCCAAGCTAATAATTAATCATTACCTAAGGAAACCCAACACCATGTCCTAAATGAGGTTTTTAAGTAGGATTTCTAAGTAACCCCACTAGGTAACAAAGACTCATAGGAAGTTTTCATAAAGAAAAGAAGTGTTGAAACAGTAAACTTAAAAATCTTTTTGAAAGGAAAAAAAAAAAGATTATTTCACAGGGGTTGGGGGTGGGAAGGGCGGCGAAGAATTCCCTTGGGATTCCCTAGTTGAAACACGTCAACAAGCTCTGAAGAAAACACCAGGAAAGATTACAGGCTACACCAGGATATCAGATGATGAATTCTGACCGAAAGTCAACAGATGTTCAGCAAATCTGTGAGTCATTTAGAAGAGTGCCGTGTTGTGTTATCACTATGCATCCCCCTGACTCAATGCACCAGTCAAGGAACGCAATACTAATGGGCCCAATTTATCTTTAAGACAGCTTCGTGACCGGTAAGTACACAGTGTCTGAGGTCCTAATAATCCAGTTTTCTTTTTTAAGGAGTAGACAGTACATTGTAACGGTTGCTAGGGAACCACAGGAGAGAAAGGAGGAGGGCAGCCTTGTCATCAAGGAGAGGTCATGCAGGGGATGATGGACAGAGTGAGGAGAGCAGCCATCCACAGCAGAAAGAAGGCTCTTTGGAAGTGTCGGCAACTCTACAAAATAAGTAGAGACTTGAAGTTTAAAAATGTGTGTGTGTGTGTGTGTGTGTGTGTGTGTGTGTGTGTGTGTGTGTGTGTGTAAGAGAATACAGAGAGACATGCACCTGCCGTGGGTATGTTTGGGTGTCAGTCCCTATTTTTCACCAAGTGTGAAGCAGGGTTGGTTTTTTGTTTGTTTGTTTTTTGTTTTTCTTCTGCATACACCAGAAGAGCTGGCCTGTGATCTTCCAGAGACTCTTCTGTCTCTCTGCCTCACATGTTGCCAGAGGTTCTGGGATTACAAGTGTGTGCCGAGGTATCTGGCTTTTATGCAGGATTGGGAAATGCTATCTTTGGTCTCCATGCTTGCACGGCAAGTACTTTACCTGCCAAACCATGTCCTTAGCTATGGCAATCCTGAGTTGTCACTATGAAGATGTCATAGTTTTGTAATATGGTCAATATACCTAATGGGAGGGTAGAATGAACCATTTATATGCAGAGTTTTGGAAACTAATAAAATGACCACTCATGCCTTAGAACCTTCCTGTTGTTTTAGTCTACTGATATTTCAAGTACTTGAAGTTAAGTTACTTTATAAAGAAAAGAGGATCAGTACTGCTGGAGCCACATGGGAACTTAATAGATCACTTTTTAGAAGCCGCCAACCATTTCTATGGGTGCCCTACTGTTGGAATACTCTGCTACTTAAGGTTTTAGTCCTGCTGTGTCCAGGCAGCTCTCTTGAGCTCAGCAAAATGGAGGACTCCCTTTCTTAGCTGAGGGATTCTTTCAGTCTGAATTCATCTGGAGACTGTCTCTAAGTGTGACCCCCATCCTGAGAAAAGTCACTGTAGCCCATGGCCAAAACGCAGTTCAGCATCCTTCCTCTCGGTAAGAACCTGCTGGACAAAAATATCTGGAATTCCTGGAACATAGTCAACAAAGCATTCCTGAAACCTCAAGCCCCAATCAATAGTATTCACGTACTCTGTTAACCGTCCACCCACTCCCCGAGAACTATATAGCCCTTTGTTCACCCCAATAAAGGTGAGCTGTCTCACTAAAGCTGATCCTGAAAGGTTATTTTCTCATGCTTACAGCCGTCCAAACCCTGCCTCCACCCCCTCATGAACCTGTGGCTGATGATCCCTCGTGAAGGTGGGGAGGAGGCCCACATCCTACCATTTCCTAATTCCACAAGAACGCATTTTGCTTCACTTTGTTGATTAATTTTACTAAATATAGATTAACATTTATAAACCTGCACAAAACTCAAATCCAAGTGGATCAAAGGCCTCAACATAAAACCAGAAACACTAAATCTATTAGAAGAGAAAGTGGGGAAGAGACTTGAACTCATTGACACAGGACACAACTTTTTGAACAGACACCAACAGTTCAAGCACTAAGATCAACAATAAATGGTACCTCATGAAACTGAAGAGCTTCTGCAAGGCAAAGGACACTGTCAGTAGGACAAAGCTGCAGCCAACAGACTGGGAAAAAAATCTTCACCAACTCTACATCCAACAGAGGACTAATATCTAAAATATATAAAGAACCCACGAAATTAAACACCAACAAACCAGATAATCCAATTAAAAATTGGGATACAGAGCTAAACAGGGAATTCTCAACAGAAGAATCTTGAATGGCCAAGAATCACTTTAAAAAATATTCAACTTCCTTAGTCATTAGGGAAATGCAAATCAAAATGACTCTGAGATCCCATCTTACGCCCATCAGAATGGCTAAGATAAAAAACTCAAGTGACAGCACATGTTGGTGAGGATGTGGAGAAAGGGGAACACTACTCCACTGCAGGTGACAGTGTAAACTTGTGCAACCACTTTGGAAATCAATCTGGTGCTTTCTCTGAAAATTGGGAATAGATCTACCTCAAGATACAGCTATACCACTCTGGGCATATATCCAAAAGATGATCCACCATACAAGGACATTTACTCAATTATGTTCATAGCAGCTTTATTTATAATAGCCAGAATCTGGAAACAGCATAAATGTCCCTCAGCCAAAAAGAAAAAAAAAAAAAAGATAAAGAAATGTCTTACATTTATTTACACAATAGAATACTATTCAACTATTAAAAACAAGGAAATCATGAGATTTGCAGGTAAATGGATGGAACTAGAAAATATTATCCTGAGTGAGCTAACCCAGACCCAGAAAGACACAAATGGTATATACTCATTTATAAGTAGATATTAGCCATGCATTACAGGGTTAACCATGCTACAATCCACAGACTCAAAGAAGCCAAGTTAAAAGGAAGGTCCAAAGGAAGATGCCTGAATCTCACTCAGAAGGGGAAATAAAACAGGCTTTGGAGATGGATTGAGGGAAGGAAATGGCTAGGAGAGAGGATGGGGAAGAGAACAGGACTGGTGATTAGGAGTAGGGAGAGCAGGGTGAGGGGATGGAAATTGGAGGTAGGTAGGTATCTCTTAGAAGTGTGAGAGACCTGGGATAGGGAAGGCCCTGGGAAGTCTATGAGGGTCATCCTAGCTGAGACTCCTGGCAGCATGGAATATGGAGCCTAAAGTGTCTACCTCCTGTAGCCAGGCAGGACTTCCAGTGGAGGGATAAGGACACCAACCCACCAACAAAACCTTCGACCCAAAATTTATTCTGCCTACAAGATATGTGGGTACAAAGAGCAAAGATTGAGGGAGTGGCAACCAAAGCCTGGCCCTGCTTGAGGTCTATCCCAGGGGAGAGAAGCAGTTCCTGACACTATTCATGTTACTCTGCTGTGCTTATAGACAGGAGCCCAGCATAACTGTCCTCTGAGAGGCCTCACCCAGCAGCTGATGGAAACAGATGCAGAGACCCACAGCCAAACATTAGACAGAGCTCCTCAGGGAGTCCAATGGAAGAGCTCGGGGAATGAATGAGGGAGTAGGAGGGTCAAGGACTCAAGAAGACTACAGAGTCAGCTAACCTGGGCCCATGGGGGCTCACAGAGACTGAACCACCAACTGAAGAGCATGCATGGGCTGGCCATAGGTGTTTGGCATACTTTTAATCAACTATTTTTATTCTGGGTTCTTTAACTCTTTCTCTCTACTCCACCCCAATCCTTTAAAGCACCCTAACACCAGGCAGGGGTCGGGGAGAAAGCTAGTGGGGAGAAGGGACATAGTTTTCCTTACCTGCTTCCTGCTGTCTAGGATCATTGGGTTCTGTGGGAGGGGGGGGAAATCCAATCCTCATTTCAAGACACAGGAGGTCTCCAACTTCTTCTCCTCAAAAGGCATCAACAGCAGCCAGGAGCAGCATGGGGGAAGCACCAACAGCCTTCTTCTTTCTTGGAGCCCTCAGTCCCTCATTGCGGCTGGTTTTTATCACCACTGACAAAGACCACACCCCTGCACAAGCAGTTCTCAGCTGACAAACATCATGTTTCCTCTCAGGAGGCAGTTGTCAGCTGTGGACAAACTGGAGTAAAACAAAAACATGTTTACATATAACCCAAAACGTCCACAACACCTAGGCCCCCTATATATACGTAGCAGATGCATAGCTTGGTTTTCATGTGGACTCCCCAACAACCGGAGCAGGGATGTCTCTGTTGCCTGCTTTTAGATCCTGTTCTCCTAACTGGGATGCCTTGTCTGACCTCAGTGGAGAGGATGCACCTAGTCCTGCAGCAACTTGATGTGCCAGAGTGGGTTGGTACCCATAGGGGACCATAGGGGACCACCCCATTCTCTAAGGGGAGACAGAAGGATGGGGGTGAGGGGTGTGTGAGGGGGAGGCTAGGATGAGGGGGGCTGGTATCAGGGTAGAAAGGAAGGAAAGAAAGAAGGAAGGGAGGGAGGGAGGAAGGGAGGAAGGAAGGAAGGGAGGAAGGGAGGAAGGGAGGAAGGGAGGAAGGGAGGGAGGAAGGAAGGGAGGAAGGAAGGGAGGGAGGAAGGAAGGGAGGAAGGGAGGAAGGGAGGGAGGAAGGGAGGGAGGAAGGGAAGAAGGAAGGAAGGAAGGGAGGAAGGAAGGGAGGAAGGGAGGGAGGACTACATATATTAAAGTTCTTTGCGTAAGAATGAGGGTAGCATTTTATTCCTTAAGTTGCTATATTCTAGTCATTCTTAAAACTTACTCAATGTGAATGATTTATTAAAACATTTAATAGCCTGAAAGTTTCATATTCTGCAAGAAGTTGCCATTGTGTGATTTTTAAGCAACATTATCATTTTCACAAGAGATAAAGTATTAAAAAAGCATGTGAAACTTTTATGTAGAATTCTCGATAATGGCAAACCAAAACTATCCATAGACTAAGGAGAAAGAGATTGGTTTCCATTTATCTAAAAACAAAAACAAAAACAATCAAACTAACTAACAAAAACACCCCATAAGACTATAGTCCAAAACACAATTGTTTTAAATATGTCTAAAATTGACAAAAACCAGGCAAGACAGAAAGACAGCTAATGCATGGTGGATAGTAGATGTATCCCTCAGAACTTCCATAAAGTGTGGTCTTGCTTGTCTTAAGAGCCACAGAGAAGAACCTGACCCTGTGTCACTGTGCGGGTCACAACAAATGTGAGTTTAGTCATGCGTTTCTGGAGTTTGGATTCTGACTTTACAAGAAATTGAGACATTCCAACAACAGGACTTATCAACATGGTGTCATGATCAGAAATCAGGTTCATGTGCATGAAAGTATGATGGAAGAATTAAAGAGAATTATTGATGACAGTGAAATTCCTAGGGAACATGATGTGCTATGGCCTCCTGACCAAATAAACTATGCATTGTGGCCCCATCCTGATCAAACAGTCTGGCAAGATTCTTCCACGATATCAATATTTCCCCTTTACTGCAATCAATCAATCAATCAATCCAATGATCTAGACGGCCTACAATTATTTAATGGTCCTGTCCAGAACTGAAGTATTTAGTCTTAACTTGTATTGAGTTTCAAGATCAATCCAATCTACACTGAATATACTGTTGCAGACATGAAGAGGATGGAAGTAGTTTTTAGTGGCATAAAACAATCCTCTTTTCCAGGGGACTGCCAGCATCCTGTGCCTCCTGTTCCAGCTGCAGAGTCAGCAGCCAAGGCTCAGTCCCTCTCACTCTGCCTTCCAGGTTCTCTCTTCTGCTTCCCTTTATACTTTTTAAAAAATTATTAATAATTTTCTTTTCTTCATATACATTTATATTATTACACATATGTATAATAAACTACATACAGCAAAAAGAACCATGAGACACCCAAGAACTATAAAAATATTATATTCATAATGTTTTGGCTATTTGTATTTGGCAACCTTGAAGAAAATATCTTTACTATCTTAGTGAGTCCAAAATTCTGAATGTAAACACTATCTACCATATCTTATCTCTATCAACTTAAAATATCTATCTAGACCTAAAAACATCTTAACCCCCAAACAATTAAGCTTAATTATAACCCCATCAGAAATTTGAGAAGACATAACATCCTACATTTAACAGAGAGGTATGATTCTATAGATAGATAAGATAAAATAGATAAGTTCATCAAAAAACTCATAGACTTACAGAATATGGCATTTAAAGATGCTTTTATTGTTTTAAAGATTCTTTGACAACAAGACTGTCTAGTTCCTGGCAACATCCATCCCACCTCAAGGAAGAAGATGAGCATCAATGAACCTCCTTATGGAGATGGCTTCAAATGTGGTAAACCAGCCACTGGACAAAATATCCTCATATCGGCCACAGACAGAATTCTGCCTCAAAAATGGCAAGCTTGGATGCAGGCAGAGTCGATGGCCAATCTCTGTCAGGACAGGGTAAGCAAGTCCTCAGTAGTTCCCGCCTCACAAATATGTCTGTCAGATATATTGGGCCAGAAGGCTGAAGACGATGCTCCAACATTGTAGAGAGTTCTAGGTGATTGTTCAGGCAGCAAAGTGTCTCTGTCATTTTTTTTTTCAGTTTGGAAGCTGCTAACCTGTACTTCCTGTTTACTCAGATAATCAATTTTTATTCCTTTCCTTTCTACTTAAAAAAAAAACTTTGTATTCCATTGAGCTCACTCAAATAACTGAGAATAATTCCTTGTTATAAGAAAGGTTGGAGTGTTATGATGAAATAGCATCAAACTTTTTTTTTTTTTTTTGGCTTTTTATGATTTGATTCACACAAGCTTGCACACCTGTTGTACAAACTTAATGCTCACCTATAATTCCTTTTTGTCTATAGAATGCACATCCCAAGAAAAGCAGAGAACAAAAGCCCAGGACACTCACCACGAGTCTCCCCAGCAGCCCATGGAGTGCAACTACAGAAGCAGCTGTTCACAGCAGAGGCGATACACGCTGATCCCCTCAAAAAAAGAAAAAAAGACCTGTGACCACCCCCAAGCGAAGTGGGCATCAGAAGCCTGAGAGCAAGGCACTTTGCATATTCATGCTGAAGCCACAACCACGAGATCAAAGAAAAGCGGTGCTCGGTTAAACCTAGCACAGAGAGGGCCAGCAGCCTCCTTCCCAGGCTGCATCATTTCATAATTAAAGATCAGGGGTGGCCACAGTAAATAGCATGACATTAATCAAGTCTTTAAAATGCCAGTGTACAAATCAGTCCTTCTCATTTCAAAGAAACTTCGACAACTTCCAAAAGGCATCGTCTCGTGCAAACGGCGTGCTGTATTATAACTGTTTAATTAACTCTGGTTATCAAAAGGCAGATGTGGCCCCAGCGGGAGTCCTGATATCTCACATGGAGGCAGCTGCCTGCACGTGACCACAGCCCCACTCACTGTGCCACAGCCACCCACCTTGTCCCCCAGCAAGCTTCTTTCAATTCTCCAGATCTGCTTCACTTTCATAAAAAATAAAAAAAATAAAAAAAATAAAAAAAGAGAGAGAGAGCATCCTTGCAGGGGCTTGATGAGATCGGATGATGTTTCTGGAGACACACTTTGAAGATGAAAGCAGTGAGCTTCTCTCAAACAGCAAGTTGTGTGTGTGTGTGTGTGTGTGTGTGTGTGTGTGTATGTTTAAACAGTATTTGATGTTAACGCTGATTGTCAGCTCCAGGACCCAGAACCATCTAGGAGACTGGCTTCCGAGCATGCCTGTGAGAGGCGATCTAGGTTAGGCTAACTGCAGCAGAGAGCCTGGCCTTAACTATGGGTGTCACCACTCCACAGGGTGGGGTCCTAGATGGACTGAAAAAGCAAACTGTGAGCTGAGCATTAGCGTTCACCTCTCTCTGCTTCTAGACTTTAGGCACAATGGACCAGCTGCCCCAAGCTCCGGCTGTGACTTCTCCTTCTTAAACCAACCATGAGCCCCAAATCTTTCCTTAGTTAAGTTGATTCTGTCAAGTACTCGGTTTGTTTGTTTGGAGGGCAGCGGGTGAGGCAGGGTTTTTCTGATAGTAGCCTTGGCTGTCTTAGCACTCACTCTGTAGACTAGGTTGACCTCGAACTCACAGAGATCTGCCTGCCACTGCCTCCCAAATGCTGGGATTAAAGGCGTGCGCCGCCGCCACCACCACCACCCAGCTCAGGTATTTTGTTATAGCAAGCAGGTAAGTTCCTACCTAATACACAGTGCTTTTCACACTTAAGGATTCCTGGTAAAGCTACGACCTAGGAGAACCGGAACTTCTAACCGTTCCCAACTGGGTGCTGATGGTGTCCCATGTACAGCACTCTGAGCAGCTGGGACAAGCTGATGCGCAGTGACCAAGAATGATCTTTAGATTTAGACCCGGTAGAAGCTGCTCGTCTTTGAATGCAGAACTGTCAGCTTTTAGAGTGAAAAGCAGACCCAAGGGATAATCATAGTAGCGACCTCAGAATGTCTTCAGTCAGACACAAAGCAGGGCCAGTCTCTGCATCCGGTTTCTTTTCTGCATCCAACAGAGCACTTATGTCAAATCTCACATAGCAGAAAGGGGTGAGGCACATGGAGAACACAGCTTGTTTCTCACAGGTCAGCCTAACCGTGTGGAACATAAAAGCGCCATCTGTGATCCCAGGACCCATTCAAAAGAGCTTTGGGGTTCACAGTACGGTGGTAATACTGTCGACTCAGCAGCATCTAGAATTTCCTGGGAGACAGGTCTCTGGGCGCATCTGTGAGGGAGTTCCTAGGCTGCGTTTACTGAGCCACGAAGATCTGCTGCATCTCTGGGCGGCACCATTCCATAGGCTGGAGTCCTGGACTGGATAAAAAGGAGACAGCTGTGCGAGTGCTAGCATTCACGTGTCCACTTCCTGACTGTGCGCACAGTGTGACGAGCCGCCTCATGCGCTGTGCTTCCTCACCATCAGGGCTACACACTCAAACTGTGAGCCAAAGCCACTCTCCTTCCTTGGCTGCTTTTATCACAGAAATGACAAAGGTAAATAATATGAGGTCTTAATAGAAATTAATCAGTCCTCATGGAATTTCCTACGTCTGTGAATACTTTCCCTAATATTGTTGCAATCTGGAGAAAGAGAAGAAAAAAGAGAACAGATGGCTGGCTGGGACCCCATCCTTACTTGCCATCAGTGATTTTTTTCCCCACCAAAGAGGAGGGCAGGTTTTAAATGGCATGTGCTATTTTCTTGTGCATAGATATATTCAGTACCTAAACCTGTGAGTGGGTAAATGGACTGAGTTACCCCTCATTTGCTATATGAGAAGGTGAATTAGAAAATCATTTGATGGCAAGCCCATGCTCATCTACTGAGTTAGTGGCTCAGCTGAGGCAGTCCGCTTCTTAAGCAGGAGTAAATTGTGTTTGTTTTCTTTTAAGTGTGTGATGATTGATACTGACTGCCAGCATGATAGGATGTAGAACCTTCTAGAAGAGCACCCTCTGGGCATACCTGTGAGGGGCTCCGAACCATGAACAACTCCTTTGTTTTCCAGTCTAAAATTACATCAAACCCACAGTTAAAGCTGACTGTGATTACTCTCCAAATTTACATGCGTTCTTTTCTTGAATGCTAGACTTACTTTTAAAGACATTTCTTGGTTGGCTTTTATTAACTCTATAGAATTTTTTATAAGCTAATTCCGCCTTTAAATCATCTGGCCCCCCAAAAAAAGTAGCTCACATTTGACTAGGTAAATGTGACAGTTGAAATTTTTTTAATTCACCAAGAGCCACCATCAGGGAAACATATGATGAATTAATGAATTTGTGAAACAGGACAAAACAAAAGACACTGACTAGGAAGAGTGGGTGATATGTAGAAAGAGCATATGTAACAGCATGTGTGGAAAACAAAGGGTCTTCATATGGGAAAAATGGATGACAGCTTCCACGATGTAATGGGGGCATTTACTAGTAATGGAAAGTAGATATGTATTGGCTTGGATTAACCTAAACAAATGTCTCATTTTGGCACAAAATAATCCACAAAGAAAAACACCCAAACTTTCAACATTTTCAGTGTAAGTGCCATGAGGACAGAGAGGACTCAGGCTGAAGGTCTCTCAGCAGCCACGGGCTGCGCGTGAAGGACACTACGTGAGGTCAGAACTTCCTCCTCTGTTCAGGTTGGGATTGTAAAGGACCGAAGAAGAAAGGGGCTCAATCAATGTCACCCATTCATTGTCCCCTCTAGGTTGAAAATATAGATCAGTGGTAGAGTACACGCCAAGCATGCCAGATGCTCTAGGTTCAATCTCCAGTATTAAAGAAAGAAAAGTGAGAATTTTACTCTATCTGGGACCTTCGGTACAGATATTAGAACTGCTTATACCCCTGGGCTCGGGGTGTAGCAATCATTCTGTGGGGACATGATCTTGACTGCTCTTGATGTCTTGTCTCCACCCCACATCCCTATTTTCTTCCTACACACAGGCTTCCATTGGATGTGTTGGATATGCATCTTCGGATACGTTTTAGATATATGCAAATTTTAACTTGCATGAATGATTCTGTTCTATTTTTTTATTCAAACATCTCCAAGGAAGATGCCTCACTTGCTGTTTCAAATACTTCATGCAAGTTGTGTCTATTTCAATAGAGCAGGATGTTCTACAGAGAAGAGTAAAGTAAAGAGAGAGTTAACTGCACACGATGCCCAGTTTTGCCAGCTCCTCAGTGGTGTCTTTACTGGGAGAAAGTTCATCCTAAGCATAGAGATAGCAAAGAGCACCAGTGCAACTAGTAGGGAACTAGCGATGGGCACAGTCATGAGTCTGCCCAGAATCCAAAGACACAGGTCAACATGAAGACTTGTCATAGTAACTTTGTCTTATACACCGTCTCTTCTTTTTGCATTTGTTACACTTCATTTTTTTTTTGTAACATTTTAAATTTATTTATTCGCTTTACATCCTGATTGCAGCCCCACTGCTGCTGCTCCTCTCTTCCCAGCCCTCCCTCTCACACGCCCCTCCCCCACATCCTTCCCTCTCCTCCTCTGAGAAGTGGGAGGGGCTCCCTCGGCCATCAACCTACCCTGGCACATTAAGTCCCTGCAGAGCTAGGTGCAAATTCCCCCACTGAGGCCAGGAAAGACAGCCCAATTAAGGGAAGAGAATCCAAAGGGAGGCATCAGAGTCCAAGGCTGCCACCCCTCCCCCAAGTTGTTGGGACAATCCATATTAAGACCAAACTATGCATCTGTTACATATGAGCCGGGGGCCTAGGACCCACCCATGCACGCTTTTTGCTTGATGGTCCCCATGGGCCCAGGTTAGTTGACTTTGTAAGTCTTCTTGTGGAGTCCTTGACCCCTCTGGCTCCCTCAGCCGTGCCCCCGACTCTTCCATAGGACTCTACAATCTCTGTCTAATGTTTGGCTGTCTCTGCATCTGTTTCCCTCAGATGCTGGGTGAAGCCTCTCAGAAGACAGTTATGCTAAGCTCCTGTCTGTAAGCACAGCAGAGTATCATTAACAGTGTCAGGGATTGGTTCTCTCCCATGGGTCTCAAGCAGGGCCAGTCTTTGCTTGGTCATTCCCTCAGTCTCTGCTCCATCTTCGTCCCTGCACATCTTGTAGGCAGGACAAATTTTGGGTTGAAGGTTTTGGGAATGGGTTGATGTCCTTGTCCCTCCACTGGAAGTCCTACCTGGCTACAGGGAGTGACCATAGAGGAATCTCAAATGGCTGACAAACACTTAAAGAAATATTCAGTGACCTTAGTTATCAGGGAAATGCAAATCAAAATGACTCTGAGATTCCGTCTTACACCCCTCAGGATGGCTATGATCAAAACCCTAGCAACAGCACATGCTGGTGAGTTGGTGGAGAAAGGGGGACACTCCTCCACTGCTGGTGGGAGTGCAAACTTGTATAACCACTTTGGAAATCAATCTGGTGCTTTCTTAGAAAATTGAGAATAGCTCTACCTCAAGACTAGCTACACTACTCCTGTGCATATACTCAAAAAATGCTCCATCATACAACAAGGGCATTTACTCAACTATATTCATAGCAGCTTTATTCATAATAGCCAGAATCTGGAAACAACCTAGATCTCCCTCAACTGAAGAATGGATAAAGAAACTGTGGTACATTTACACAATGGAACACTATTCAGCTATCAAAACCAAGGAAAGTATCATCCTGAGTGAGATAACTCAATCCCAAAGACACGTACAGTATGTGTTCACTTACAAGTGGGTATTAGCCATAAAGAGCAGGACAACCAGGCTTCAATCTACAAACCCAAAGAAGCTAAGTAATCAGAGCGCCCAAGAGAGGATGTTTGAATCTCACTCAGAAGGAGAAAGAAAATAGGCATTAGCGGTGGATTGAGGGAGGGAACTGGGTAGGAGAGAGGATGGAGAAGAGAGCAGGAGTTGGGATTAGGAGAAGGGAAACTGGGAGAGAGGGCCTGGTGAAAGAAATCTGGATGGAGGCATCTCTGGGATTTGCCAGAGACCTGGAATAGGGGAGGCCCCAGGAAGTCTATGGGGGCGGGGTCACCTTACCTGGGACTCCTAGCAGCAGGAGATATGGAGCCTGAGTGGCCACCTCTTGTTACGCTTCTAATATCCACAGAATTCACACTGCTTACTCTGTTACCTTTTTTACCTTAAAAAAAAATTCAACTCTAAAGATTAAGGTCATGATTAAGTAAGAAAACTACAAGAATGCTATTCTCATACCCCAGGACGGAGGCCAAATCTTTCCTGTGAAGCCAACTATGGTGGGAATTATGAAAGAGAAACGCAACCAGCATGTGAAGTTTTACTTTCTTACCCCATGATTCCTCAAGGACATCCAAACCAAGAGAAGTTGGTGGGCTTCTCAGGTGCGGCGTGAACTGTCAACATGTTGCCAGGAACCAAAAGTCTTTGAAATGGCATGTGACAGCTAGACTCATCCCCATGGTGGGTGCCTAGAGAGGCATGCCTAAGGAACTCCTACGGAATGTAATTCTGATTCAACCAAACCTGGGCTCTTGCTCAGACCTATTGAAACAATGTCAGGATTCAGATGGTTGCAAAGATCAAGAAATGGACTTGGATTCTGAAGTCCCTCCTAAGCTCACACAGCACAATGTGTCAACATGTGGTCATTTTCTTTGCTCTCAGGTATGTGTCCTTATTTTTTTATGCCCTTGAAATTTATCCTCTAAATAAATTCTTGGAGCACAATTTTCTACCAGTGCCCAAAAAAGTCCCCATTTTTTAAAAACATGATCTGTCAGTTTCTGAGAAAGGAGTGTTAAAAGCTCTCAGTATGATGTAGATTTTCAATTTATCCTTGCATTTCTATGTCAAAGCTATGATGAAAATTGTAAATTGCTTGGGTTCCTCTATCTTCTGGGTAGGTGTTCCATTAATACATCACATCTTTCCTTTCTCCTTCCTTAATGTTTTTAGCCATAAGTTACATCTTGTCAGTTGATCACTTATTGTTTCTGTTTTCCTGTTATTAACATTTGCCTCAGATATAATTACCTTTTCCTTTATTTTCAACCTCTCTGCCTCATTTCATTTTATATTTGCGTCTTGTAAAGACACATGACTGGATGCTTAAAGCTAAATCTGTGAGCTGTGTCCTTCACGTGGATTGTGATTCCTGACATGCCTTCCATTTCCTGCTGTTCTGCTTGATTTTCAGTGTACTATTCACCCTTTCATTTTTTTCCTTTTCCTGTCTGCTTTTAATTTTTTATTCTATTTTTCTTCTCTTAGTTACTTGGAAATTACACCTAGTATTTCTATTATTTAAATAATTCCCTTTGTAATTTTAACATGCACCCTTAAAGATGTATTCTAACATGAGAATTAATTTGTGTGTTTATTCAAGAAAGTGATCAGTGCCTTCCTATCTTGTGTGAGATGGTTTCCTAGAGTAACCATGGATTCCACAGAGTTGGACCCTCAGGAACATCATGAAATTTACCTTCTGGTAGGGGATAGAAGACAGTAAAGACAATAAGTGTAGCTGCAGGTCCTTAAAGTTCAACAAGCATCCCAGTGAGTGAGAGAAAGGCAAGATGGCAGACCATGAGGTAAGGGAGGTAAGAAGTTCCTCTCTAGGAACTACTTAGTAGAAGTGGGGAGCCTGGTTTCTGTACTCACTGAGTTGGGAATTAATGAAGGGATTTCATCACAGGAGAGAAATAGTCTGAAATGAGTTTATGTGAAATTACATAGATGCAGGACTGAGAATCTAATAGCAGGGGGAAAAAAGCCAAAAATGGGATGCTACTGCAAAGACCCAGAGGAAATAGTATGTTCACGTGGACCAAAGGAGAGGAGCAGGTGGGGCAGTAGTGATATCCTAGACTTCCTGAGAAACCTTCTTGTGTCATGAGCACAAGAGAAGTGGGCACACTAAAATGTACCACATGAACAAAGGGCTAGAGTTGCCAGAAGCTTGAGAAAGAATAGATTATCAGAAAACTTGGTGGGGAATACCAAATTTGGTTTAGGAAATGTTCAAGTCCAAGATGAGCACTACACATCAGAGAGATGAAAAGTGTGGTACATAAAGACCTACAAATACGTGAGCTGGGGAGGGCTAGAGGTAAACATTTATGGGCCCTCAGTACAGGGATTGTTTCCAGAGAGAGGAATACAAATGAATTCACACAGGCACTACAGACCCCAAAGAGGGGAGAATAAAGGTGTGAGGCTCAGGACAGAACACATGTCAGGTAAACGAGAAGCCAGGAATAACCTTGTAAGAATGAGAGAGAAATGGGCCGGAAGGACAGTAGGGAAATCAGGTTGAAACTGTGTCCTACAATCCACGGGAACTTGACCAGTTTCTAGGACAGAATGCCAGTTTCTGCCAGCAGGTCAGCTAGGGCAAGGCCAGTAATTGGCCGTGGCATTTTCCGTTGCCGTCAACATGCCTCATAAGCATAGTTTCAATGGAGACAAAACATATTTGTACTTGGAGCTGTGGAGACGAGGAAGAAGAGGAGCAGGGGAGAAGGAGGAGGATGAGGAGGAGAAGAAAGAAGAGGAGAAGGAGGAGAGAAATTGGAGATGACTACAGACAACATTTTGAAAGAGTTTTGCTGCAAACAAGAACAAAAAGGGCCAATCTTTAGTAGCCTTAAAGTCAGGACTTTTTTTGTTTGTTTGGTTTTGGTTTTGGTTTTGGTTTTTCAAGACAGGGTCTCTCTGTGTAGCCTTGCCTGTCCTGGACTCGCTCTGTAGACCAGGCTGGCCTCGAACTCACAGCGATCCACCTGCCTCTGCCTCCCGAGTGCTAAGATTAAAGGCGTGCGCCACCACGCCCGGCTTCAGGGCTTCAGTGTCTTTGATGGAGAAACCATCTACAGTATAAAGCTCCCATGTTCTGGATATTTCCGATTGCATACCCATAGTACGGTGGCCTAAATATAATGTGTAATGGGAAAGTTCTTTCCTCAAATAAAATACTATGTGGAAGCACATAAACGAAGCTCAAAGAAGGCACTGAAATGCAATCAGCTGTGAAAGCCCGAGCAGCACAAGAACCAGAGGGCACAAATGCACCTGCGGGCTCTTGCATCTAAATGACGCCAGACTGGAAAACCAGTAGGTATGCCAGAGTTTCTCTTCACAGTGAGCCTTTCATATAATGACATTGTTCCTAACCTCCTGGTAAGGACACTGGAGCCCTGAAGGTCATCCAAAGGGCAATTGCTACCCTGATGAGAAGTCTCTATATAACTGTTCTCAGCTGTTCGGGTAATAATATTCATCACAGACATCGGGCACTTTAAAACTCCTTTGGCCAAAAAGTGGGATGCTCCTGCACTCAGAATCCAGTTTCTTTAATGGCCAAAGTGCTGAATGCTCCTTAAGACTGTGCAGAGCTAGAGACCCAAGCTGTGGCTGTCAGTCGAAATAAAACTGCCTGGGCCGTAGTAAGGTCAGACATGGCCTCTTCAGACAGCTCTCTAACTCTAGCCAGCCCACTGAGCCCCAAATTCTGACTAAATTACAAAGGGGGTGCTTTTCTTTCTTGTCCATTCCTCATTGGATGTAGAAAGCATCTCACTGCGTGTCCCTGATGAGAGAGCGTATAGGTTCAGTGGGAGCACAGCTTCGGGGTTTATTAGGGGAGTAATGAAACCAAAGGGAGTCAAGCGTGTCAGAAAAAAGAGAAAGACAATTTAACAAGAACACCCTGTGCAGGAGCAAAGACTGTTTTAGGAGTATGGATCTTTGTCTACTTCTCCGGGCTTATATTAATTGCTAATGTGCAATCAGGAGTTGTTATTTTCACACTCTCGCATTAAGAGGCAGAATATTCATAAATATTTACCAGATTGTTTGTATGTGGCATGTAATTTCTTCTCTCTCCATAAATTATGAACATGTGTGATACATCATCAGAGGAAAAAAATGTAGGCAGGCACAAACAAAACAGTAATTGAAATGGCAGGCCCCACTTTGGTGGTCTCTCTGACTCATTTTCCCCACATCGAGCCCCACTAAAGGGAAACTAAAGGGCTCTGAAAGGTAACCTCCTACACAGCCACAGCCCATCGTAAGTGAGTTGATCCAGATGTGTCCTGGCTTGGGGATTTCACAGCGCTAAAGGGTTCTGATAGTCAGCCACTAAGTACCATGCTCTGCAGGAAGCTTTGAAATGGGCAGAGAGCCACGTGTGCTAGCTTCGCCTCATCTCCTGTCTCATGCCCAACTCATTTTGACTGTCTAAAATAATCAAAATTAATCTCAAGTAAGAAAGAATAATCAAACCATCAAGGGCATCCTTACCTATAAAGATGTACCACCTGGCTGTATACCCCAAGAGATCGAGAAAGGCATGATGTTTTACTACCAGTACCCCAGTGTGCCAAACACCACAGAAATTAGTATTGACTTTCCACATCTTTCAGTATCTTGCTAACATTCACAGTTGAGAGGTGCTGGTCAACCAAAAACTTTAGAACCTCTGGAAAAACTGAATTTCCACACCCCCATCCCCTTCTCTGTCTCTCTCTGTCTCTCTCTGTATCTGTGTCTCTGTCTCTATCTCTGTCTCTGTCTCTGTCTCTGTCTCTCTCTCTCCCCCCCCCCCACTTTATCTGTTTCACTCTGTGGAGCAAATGAGTCTGTGATCCCATCCCAGATGTAATTTACTACTTTCATAAGTAAAGAAACTCCAAAGATTAAGAGATGAAGTTTTGGGCTGAAGAGATGACTCAGAGGTTAAGGGCACAGACTGCTCCTCCAGAGGTCCTGAGTTCAATTCCCAACAACCACATGGTGGCTCCCAACCATCTATAATGTGATCTGATGCCCTCTTCTGGCCTGCATGTGTACAAGCAGGCAGAGCACTGTATTCATAATAAATAAATAAATCTTAAAAAATGAAGTTCCACATTTGTGTTCTTTTCGGGGGGGGGGGGGGTAGGGATGGGAGTTATTTCTTGATCTCTTGATGAAATGCCCTGATTATTTCTTGATGAAATGCCCTGTGTTCATCCGAGACTATAAGGATCATTAAAGCCTTTGAAGACACGTTTGTTCATAGAATAGCTAACATATAAAATCCTGACTGTGACATTCTCCACAGTTGTGTGGAGAGCGGGGACTGACTCTGACATGAACTCTGGTGCCCCATATTTGACCACCTCCCCTTGGTGGGGAGGTCTGATGGCACTCAAAGAAAGAATAAGCAGGCTACCAAGATGAGACTTGATAGCCTGTGACCATATAGTGGGGGAGGAGGTTCCCCTCGGTCTTAGACTTAGGGGAGGGGAATAGGGTGAAAGCGGGAGGGAGGGAGGAATGGGAGGATACAAGTGATGGAATAACAATTGAGTTGTAATCTGAATAAATTAATTAAATAATAATTTTAAAAATCCTGACTGTGCCTAATCCTGGCAAAGACGTGGAGCAACAGAAATCCTCCACCAGTTGCTGGTACAAACTCAAAACATTACAACCATCTTGGAAAACAGCCTGGTAGTTTGTCCATGAATTTGTTCTTTCACCTACTTTCCTGCATTGTGTGTCAGCCATGGGAGAACCATGGCTTAGTCTTTGTCTGTCTGTCTGTCTGTCTGTCTGTCTCTCTCTCTCTTTCTCTCTCTCTCTCTCTCTCTCCTTTCTATGTGCAGATGAAATGTAACCAGGCAGCTTCCTGCCCCTGTTGGCATGTACCCTCCATCATTACAAACTCTAGACCCCTGGAAGCATTAGACAAAACAAACTCTTCCTTCCTCACTTTGTTCCTTGCTATGTAACAAAGTGACAAAGCTAACTGATGTGATAACTATGGTGATATGTGGGTTTGCCCACAATGGTCATGTCTTTCTTGGTTTAGCAATGGTTTGGTCCGCATAGGAAAAAGTGAGGTGGCCACTTGTAAGGCTGATTCATGAGTGCTCATAAAACCCTCTGTGCTACCTCTTACCCCACAGCCAGGGGCCCAGGACATAGCAGAATCCCTAACTGTAAGGAGTTGGTGAGATTGCTGAGGATGACCCACATCTCTCTTGGTGCCCCGAAGGCATTGGGAATTGCTGAAACACTGTTGAACCATGAATAATGTTAGATAAGCCTTCACTGTATGTGTATATCTTCTGTAAGTAGCCTAAGATGTTAGGATACAGAGTGCTCTGACTCCTAATTGACAGCTGTCGTGGCTTTACCTGGGGTCTGGCTGCCGGTCGGGGAGGGTTACCAGTCAAGCAGTCTGACTGATTATCTTCATGGCAAGTCAAGCCATTCTGAGTACTCCGTATTACTCCTTGGGGAAGCTACATGACAATTACAGCTGCTTACTGCCTTCACCTAGTACCAGCTCCTGAAGCTACAGCCCCTACCACAGCTGTGTTAAATAGATCTTTCCATGCAACCATTTCCATCCAGGCCAGAGGGAAAGATCTTCCCTGGAGATCTAGTGAATAAACTGCTGTGAGTAGCATAGCGAGACATGGCTGGGGCCAATACAATGCTTCCTTTGACACGAAGATCTGCTGTAGTTGGCACAAAAGCCCTGATTCGGGCCAAATAGACTAGTTGGGCTATTTGGCTCACTTAAACTATTTGGCTGGGAGTTTGCTCTCTGTGCTGCCCTGCTGGTGTTGCAAGATTAAGTCCAACCAAACACTTCTCTCAAGGGATCTTTTCTTCACTGGTTGCAGCAGAGCAGGCTCGGCTAATAACTGGCTGTGATGACAGCAGTGAAAGTGCGCACAGAGCTAAGACAGCCGAGTAGAGACAGTATCAGTGGGAACGAAGAAAAAGAAGAACAAGAACAACAAGAAGAAGAAGAACAAGAACAAGAAGAAGAAAAAGAAGGAGGAGGAGGATATAGACAGAGATAAAGACAGAGAGAGACAGAGAGATATATATATATATGGTAGCAATGGCAGGTATAGTAGCCACAAAGGGCGACTCAAGAGCCCTCAAGAATGACCAAGGCAAAAACAACCTGAATGACAGAAGTAAAAAGAACGTAAAAAGCAGCAGCATGCTGAGGTTGGACACAGAGAGGAGGCCATAACAGGAACAGAGACTGTAGGTTCACATCCTTAGAAGAGCTCTAAGAGCTGCTGCCTAAGGACTAGGGGTTTCT
This sequence comes from Acomys russatus, assembly GCF_903995435.1. Classification (NCBI taxonomy): domain Eukaryota; kingdom Metazoa; phylum Chordata; class Mammalia; order Rodentia; family Muridae; genus Acomys; species Acomys russatus. Next base: position 62,717,060 of record NC_067154.1, on the reverse strand, counting down.
GAGTCCTGGGCACCAGCCACCGTCAGAGGCCTGGGGAACCCAACTGCTGAGGTCTACACAAGCGCTGTTACGCCAGTGGGTGCTGCCTGATGCTGTCCGCTACTTGGACCTCTCAGAAGCTGAGGACCGCAGAAGCTTCTGGGCACTGACACAGGAAGAGTTTCTTTTTGCCTACTGTGTGGTCAGAGATCTCCTGTCAGGGGCTTGGGCAATGGGTTAAGGTGCTCAGATTCAGTCATTCCCGGCTGGTCAGCCTACCTAGGGAGGAGAGTGAGTGGTCCAGCTCTCGGTCTCATTATAGCCTGAACAGAGGAAACCATGACATGAACATGAAGAGTGTTAAACAAAACAAAACAAAACAAAAGAGAAAAGCCTCAGTTCCATGAAGGAAGGTGTTCTGAGAGGACCAGAGCCCTTGGTGGCGCAGTCAGAGAGACACACATGTGGGAGAGGAATCAGTGACCTACAACTCAGGACCCGCAGATGCAGCTATGATGGGGGAGGAACACCCAACAGCTCTCCAGGTCCATCATGGCACCCTCCTCCCTTGGAGGAGAACAGCATGTTTCCTTCTGTAGAACAGTTTGGGATACAATGACACTGATGAAGCTAAAGAGTTTGTCTTTATTTCTATAACTTTACAACAGTACGTGAGTAGACTCATCGGCCGCCTTCAGGGACAATTGGGGACATTTAGTGGTAATCTCAGTCAGGCCAAGGCTACAATAGGATGTCCACATTAAGAGAAGATCCACACATTCTAGGAACAAAAGCAAGGTCATTCTGACTTCCTCCCTCTCCTCCATCCCAACCTTCACAAAGCCACCCCGTAACCTGAGCAATGGCTGGACTGATTTCTGGCACCATTAAAAAATGAGTGTGCCTGGGGATGAATAGTATTAGCACGGGAGACGAACAGGGTATAGGACTGAATAAAAACCAAGAGGGAGGAAAAAGAAACGTGTAAGGCTATTGGCAGATGTGTTGATGGTAGAAATAAGAATATACTGATAGGAGAATATAATAAGAAAAGAGCAGGGTCGTGTGGCTGCCTCGGAGTTGCAAGCCATTTCTACTTGAGTAAACAAAGGCTCACAGAAACCAATCTAGTGCATCCAGTCTTCCCACTCACTGGTTGTCTTTAAAGTATAGTAATAGCAGTCAGGAAAAGATGGAGGAAGCATACACTTTACTAAATAAAAAGGCTGAGATGGAGAAAATGCTACAAATTCTGATTCCCACTATATGCCATTCTTTAAAAAAAAAAAAAAGATGGAGACCATAAAAAGATCAGTGCTGCAGGGTCTAGAGGAGGTAGGGATGGGTAGGTGCTACACAGAGGACCCACTGTAGGGCCATGCACTTCAGACGATGGTGTGTGAGTGAAGGAAAATGCTTAGTGTAACTAATAGACCCAGCTGGAGTTGGGGGTCAATGGGGGCAGAAGATATATGAAAAGTCTCTGTCTCTTTCTTCCAGTTTTGCTATGGATCTAAGCCTGTTCTGAAAAGTCTATTCAACCCTCTAAAACACAAAATATGTTTTATAATGTTCATACAAATGTGCAAGCTACACATATAACTTGTACAGCTATATATTTTCATATAAACTAAGAATTTAAGCAAATTCAGGTCTCTACACAGGATATGTGCTTTTACTTCCTGGAAGATCGTCATCAAACGAGGCTGCTTTTACTTCTTTGGCTTTGTTTTTTCTTTTTCGTGTTTCATTCTCTAAAACTCACACTGTGAAGTTCATACCCCAATGTTCATATGGAATCCATACTTGGAAGTGATATATTTTTTTATTTCCTAGCATGCCTGCGTTTTAGTATGTTGCCCATCGCTTTTCTTATTTGTGTGTGTGTGTGTGTGTATCTCTAAATCCATATTTTATACCACAGTGTAATTAAATCTTCAACAGATACAGTTCAGCAACATCCAGGAGCAAGAAGGGATGTCCTGACTCTTAGGCGATAAAAATTCACAGTAAAGCCATAGATATAGCAAAGTGAGAATTACCACACCAGCAGGAACTACAGATAAAAGAGGATTACACAGGATGAAATGCAGTAATTGACTAGAAGTCACCAGATGGATGTCACTGCTCTCTGTAACTCTAATGTGCCAGAAGATTTTATTGAGTATCACCAAAGGTTCACTTTCAGTATTTTCTTGAGTGTAATTGAAGTTTATTGATATGCCATTATTGCCCAGTTTAGATATGACCGTAAAAATATACAGTTTGATGTACTCCTATCTCCACAGAAATCTTGGGATTTGCTGCTTAAAATGAAAGTGCACAGTTGTAATTGTGGTAAAATTTATTCCTCTTCTTCCATTAGTCTTTTGCCCAGAATATGGACAGCAACTGCTCCCGGTAGCATTAAAATTGCAGGGGTGTCTTCAAACGCGATTGGTGCATAAAAGATCAGCTGTGCAATTTTGTGTAATACCAAGGGAGACTTGCAAAGAATTTTTATGTTGAAGGTAAAAAAAAAAAAAAAAAAAAAAAACAAAAACAAAAACAAATGTATATGCAGAAATGATCTGCCATGGGTGGTACGGTCACCTATTACTTTTCATGGCTCTCTTCCTATTTAGTCGTCAGCGTCAGACTATTAGAGAAATGACTGTCCGCCCGAGCTAGAGTACCTATTCTATAAACATAGACATCTCAGGCCTCAGCAAAAGCAAAGACCATTTCTCTCAGCAACAAACATTTGAAATTAAGCTGAAAATAATGGGTGTGAAAATGACTGCTTCTCAGAGCAGCAAAAGAACACCCTTCCCAGGAATTCCAGGTACAGCCTGAATCTCATCCCTGACAGGTTGGTGCAAACACGCAAGAAGCTGCTGTAAAGCCCAAGTCAAAAGGCCATGCAGCGTGATTATATTTTCACAAGCTAAAATCACTTGTCATTTCTAAAGAAAACGATTTCTATCTGAACCTCTGGTGAGCCAGAGTGAGTCAAGTAAAAGCAAAGAAGAACGACCTTACAACATGGTTGTCGGAAGCCGAACCTTCTCAGAGAGAATAAAAACAGAGAAGGCAGGTCCTCATGGAAGGCCCTTTCAAGCAAATACTACCCCAGGGACACACTCCAGCGATTCCAAGTGAATACGTTTTGTTTAAGTCTGCAAGCCACAATGTCAAGATAACATACTAACAAGGCTCCCGTAAGGACCACCTCCTCATCGTGAGCTTCCAACCAAAGCAGGAATTCTCCGAGAGCTGTCTCCTAGGCACTACCTGCATAAGACTCTTCTGGAAAACTCAGATTCCTGGGGCTAGGGAGATGTCCTTACTCCCCAGCCCGACGTGAGAAACCAGGCATGGCTGTGCATACGAAAGACACAGATAGGTGAGTGCTGAGAGCTCATTGGCCAGCTGAACTAGCCAAAAGATGGGCTTCCAAGTCAGTAGAGTCCTTGACCCAAATAAATGCAACAGAGAGCAGTAAAAGTTATCCCACACGCTCAACTAAATAAAGATATGATTTTAGAAACAAAAATTATGATGTCTAAGTCCCACACCAAACTATTAACTTAGACCCTCTGGTAATAGTAAACACACACACTACATTTTAATAAACAATCAAAGCAAATCAGAAAGGAAGAAGGAGGAGGGGGAGGGGAGGAGGGGGAAGAGGAGGAGGAGGGGGAGGAGGAGGAGGGGGAGGAGGGGAGGAGATGGACAAAGACCTACTTCTGGATAGAATAAATCAGGAAATCCCAGGAGAAGGACAAGTCTAGCTACACAGTATCTAACTCCAGATCTGTCAGGTAACGGTCTCTTGGTGTGCTGCATGTACACATGAAAGAATGAAAGATTGTCTTCCATGTAAACACCAACGTATTTTCATAAATTATGCCCGAACACCCATGTCTTATGTATTGGGGGGGGGGGATGCATTCAAATGTCAAATATTTTGATATTTGCAGAGAGGAACAGTCACACATGGAATCAGCATTTCAGTACAGCTGGGGACAGCCAGCCATAAGATCAGCCGAAGAAAGCAAGAGCGCTGTGCTCTGGCCCAGCTTTGAGTCAGTCAGCACAGCTGGACGTCTGGTGATGATAGCGAGTCCCATGCGGGGGCAGTGTCTTCTCCCTCTGTTTTCTAGCACCTCGTAGTCTTGATTATGAAACAAGAATCATAATACATACATGGGCATATTTCCACTTTGCACCTCTAATGTAGTTCAGAGAATCGTACTGAAAATAACAACCAAAAGCCATATGGCATTGCTGGTTCTCCTCCGCGTCAACGTTCCTTTCCCATCTGGCAGGTCCGCCTGTTTAGCCTCTTCTGGGACACACAGTTCCCTCGTGGACCGGATTTCAACTGGAGGTTGAAGGCTACATGCAGCAAAAGCCTGACTTCTTGTGGTTGGTTTTGTTTGATTTCAAGCACGTTCATTCATTCTGCATTTCAAGTGATGACTTTGGGGCCAGCTTCTGTCTGGGGCTTCGGCGGTATCAAACCGCGTGAGGGATGCTGGGTATTCTAAATCCAGCATTGCCGGTGAGACTAGGGCCTGAATATTGTTCTGACTCACACGGGAACATCCTAACTCTGCTTGACTCCTTCAGAACGTGACTGTGTCTTCAGACAGGACCATGAAAGAGGTAAGTAAGATAAAATGAGATTATGTGGACCGACTCTATTTCCAAAAAGGATAGAGTTCTCTTAAGGAAAAATTATGATTCAGACCCTCATGGTGGGCAAGGTGGGGGGGGGGAGTGGGGGTGAGGGTCACGCAAGAAGGCTGTAATCTCAAGACAAGAAAAGAAGTCTCAGTAGGGAAAAAGAGAGAAACTTCTCACGCCTTGGTCTTCAACACGAGACGGCGAGGATAAGCAGTACCTTCAGGCATATAGGCACCTTGTCTGTGGCTGACCATTCTGACAACCTTGGGCAGCCTATACTGAAACCCCCAAACTATAGTAGGAGATCTACAGACTTTCCCATGAGAGCCTGTGGGTCTCACAATCTAGACTCCTCCAAAACTTAAGGAAAAGACTGTTGAAGTAGTTTTTCAGACTTGACTATTTCTCTATTTCTTTACAAAGACTGTGGTTATAACAAATGAAAATTCATTTTCTCATCACTTGCTTGAGCCTCCTCCCTTACTCTGGGCAGAGCCCTCCTCCCTTGCACCCCCCCCCCCCAGCTTCTGGTGGCAGCTGACAAGCCCTGGTAGCCCTTGGCTTGCAGCTACACTGTCCACTGGGTTAGTCCCTGTATCACAATTGGTCAAGACAGTCCCAGCCCAAGATGATCTCATCTTAACCAATTTCAACTACACCAGTTCCAAGTGGAGTCACATGTGGAGCTGTCAGGGACCAGGATGTCAGTGTGTCTTTGGGGACACACTTCAGTCCACAGCTGATGGCTGTAAGCACCCTCACTAACATGAGGCAGTGGAACAGCCACTGTGGCCTGACTCTCAAATACACGGCGGATGTCTCAAGTAAAGAGGACAGATGATCAGCACAGCTGTGACTACAGCAGACTTGACCTGAAACCAAGTGGCTACATCACCTCATCTGACCAGTAGAGACTTTGTCCAGGGGCTGAGGAAGGAAAAGGACGTGATCTGCCAAAATGTACATTACTAGAAATACCATGTGCTTTAACAAGTGAGAAATCCTGACATGAACAAAAGGAAAGTTATTTTATTGTCAATACCCTATGTTAAAAAACCCAAATGGTCTTTTTTTTTTCTCCAAATAGTCTTTAGCCATACCTCCAAGTACCAAAGTAAAGCCAGCTATTGTGGTAAATCCCTGCCTTATTCAAAATCACCGAAGAATACACTTTGAGTTCTCAGAGTCAAGGCTCGTTATCTCATTTGTCATTAAGAAAGAGGTGGGGACTGGAGAGAAATGCCAGGACACCATCCAACTCATCCACTACAGCCAGTTCACACATTTCAGCAACACTGAGGGCCAGACAGTCACCATGCAGACCCACACAGACCTCGGAGCACACAAGCCAGCTGGGTTTTGCAAGCTACAATCAAATTCAAAGTCTTACAGATGTCTTACCCAAGTTCCTTTTCCTGGCCGAAAGATTCTGTAGACCATCATTCTTAAAAGGTGTTAAATAATCTAGAATGTGCCTCAAATCAAATTATATTATTAATTATAATCCTTTACAGTCCCTTCTTCTTAGAGGTCAAGTGTTGCTTACAGCAGTCGCTGGTTCATTGTGCATTTTCAGATTGTCTGCTATTTGGTGAGTCTGGAATTTGAGGGCTCCTCCACCCTTTTTACGGGCTCTATTGGTTACTACCCGAGTCCGAGGCATTGTGACCTGTGCTAACTGCAAACAGGGAACAAAAGCTGTGACCCTCACATTCTGTAGGGACATGTGTTTTCTGCTTCTGGTATCTACAAAAAGAAAAAGAAAAAACCAGCTATATCCCAAATCCTTCTGGCCTCCTTTCCTGATGGGTTTGGCCCAAGTCTCCATCGTGTGGAACTCAGCACATACTCTCCTCAGAGGTGATGGTACCCCTTCTTCCTCATCTTCTGTGCTTAGAGAGGAAAACGGCCCTTTGTTAAGTCCAGACACCTGCCTATCCTGGCGTGCTTTCAGAGAGGCCTTTTCCGTGTCTACTGAAGAAAAGAAACTGGCTCATAGGTCTATCCTCCCTAACCTGTGGTCGTGGCAGCACTCCCCCAAGGGATCTGTGTGAAGAACAGACATGTTTAGGGCTCCCCTAGCTTTAAGAGGATAAGGACTGCCAAGATCTTACCACCGGGAATCCTGTTTTCGTGGTCTTCTGACTGAGAAAGGCTCTTAGATGAATCAGTGAGCACGCAGAGGAACAGGCCTAGAGATGAGGGCACTCGGGTTGGTAGTAACTGTCTCCTCCAGTCTGCAGTCATGCGGGTCAGCCTGCCTTGCTCACACGTGCTTCCTCTCTCTTTCCTCTCTCCTCCGTGTGTGTGTGTGTGTGTGTGTGTGTGTGTGTGTGTGTGTGTGTGTGTGTGTGTGTGACTCTCTCCCCCCCTCGATATCTCTGTCTCTGTGTGTGTCTCCTCTCTCTCTCTCTCTCTCTCTCTCTCTCTCTCTCACACACACACACACACACACACACACACACACACACACACACACATGCACACACCACACTTCATAAATAATAAATGGATTTTGGCAATTGATCTAGACCTGGCCGAGATCCCTTCCCTGGGCACCTAGAATTGAATACAAAAGAATGACAGGCAGAGAGGGAGGGAGGGAAGGAAGGGGACGGAGGGAGGGAGACAGAGGCCTGTTCTGAGGCTAGGTCAGGGCTCTGGAGGTCTTGGTAACTGGCTTTGCCTGTCCTATACACAAAGGTGCAAGAAAAGCCAGGCTGCCAAAAGCAAAGAATGAAGCTTAAAACAAACAAAACAACAACAATGGCTAGAAAGGAAGAAAGAAAGAAAGAAAGGAAGGAAGAAAGGAAGAAAGAAAGAGACTAGTAGATAGACCTTCCTTTTGTTTTTGCCAAGTTCTTAGCTCCTGTAGGATTTGCTCCACCTTCCTCTTAGCCCTGGATATCTGTGAGACTTGCCTACTTCTGTGTCTGCAATAAATCCTCCTTGTTTTAAGTTACTTATATTATTCATAACCAAGAGAAAACCATCCACTGCAGAGCCATTGTAAAAGCCCCTGGGCACACGAACGGCAGCAAAGGACTAAAGGGCTGATAATGTCATGCGTGTTTGGGATGTCAGTCTATCCGTTAACTCCCTTCCACATACAAACAGTAGTAATACTCATTTGATACCAACAAAGACATTTCCCATGCCCAATCTTCGTGTTTTAAGCCTCTCTGGAGCCTGGTTCCCATTGACTTACTTGGATATGCCCAGTCCTTGAAAATAAAAGCTAGAGAACGGACTGTGGAATTCAGATGCAAAACAAGAGGCAGGTCCAAAGGAGACCATCAGCTACAATGGCAACCATTTCTATCAATCACAAGGGATGCTCTTAATGGCTCTTCTGACAAAGAAATAAAGTGGAAGGGGAAGGAGGTGTCCTTGGTGCTGCACTGGAAAGTGTGATAATGGTCATTTCTATAGCATGGCTCTGTCCGGAAAGCGGATGTACAGTGTGCAGACAGTGATCAAAATAAATTCTGCAAGCCACGTCTCAAGAAGAAAAGCCAGAGTTCATTTTCGGCTTTACTGAAAAGGCTCATGGCTTACATACATCCTTTATTTCCAGAGCCAGAGGTTGGCATGCCTGTCCTCTGACTGAGCTGCATCTCCAACATTCTCCTTTAAAGAATACATAAAGCTGAGGCGCCCAGGGCTGGCCCAGGGCACCAAGACCCAGCTGCCACACTCCTGGAATGCAGGCCACTGCCTGCCACAGTGATGAAAGCCCAGATCAGGCATCTCCAATGCTTTGATTTGCAAGAACAGCTTGACATCCATAGCAACGTGGTTAACGTGAAAAACACAAGATAAAAACATTCCATTTAATTAAAAGCCCATAGTTCAATGGTAGTATAATTATTACAAGTGCATTTTATGGCTGTCTGCATTCGTTTTGGGTACATAAATTAATATGCAAATTTCCAGCCCTTCTCCTGTTCCTAAGCAGTCCTCACCCCCCCCCCAATCTTTTCTCCAACATGTCAATTGTGTAAGGCATGGCTTTTTAAATGCAAAATAAAATTCACATTTATGGTGCTTCTGAAATCTCTCTGGGCTGGTAGGCTTTATTTTAGATGGACGGTGTTTAATTAACAGAGTTCCCCTCTCTCCAAGGACCTGCAGGACAACAGAGACAAGGCTAAGGCACGCCCATGGTCTTCAGGCTGGCCAGCATTAAAGAGTATTTTTTTCCATCTCAAGGACCACCTATGAAGGTATTTGTGATTCTCTATTCATGACAGCAAGCATTACAGCGAAATAGTGTTCTGATTTACAGAAAAGCAAGTTCCTGACCCTTAGCCACATGAGCTTGATATGATTCCCCAGGGAAATTCAAGGAGGCATTATTTAAGACCGTGTGTAGGCATTCAGAAACATGGTGGCAGGCAGTAGACTCAGAACTAGTAGTGAGTAGGGTTCGCCTGAGAAGAGGTAGCATGCGCGGACTTCATCTGCGTTGACAGAATTGCTGAACTCAGCTAATAATGAGCAGAGCCCATCTGAACCTATTAACGTATGCATTGACAAGTTAGAAGATGCTACATGGTTGGGATGTGACATGTCCCTCACAGGATCATCGCGAATCCTTGTACCAAGCCAGTGTCACTCTGGGGAGCTTTGGGGAGCTGTAGGAGGCAGTGGATCCCTCAGAACCACAGATCTTGAGGTTTGGAGCCTGTGCCCACTCTCACCTTCTCTCTGCTTCCTGACCTACCCAGGTGCGAACAGGCAGCCTAATATTTTTAACACTGTAGCTGAAGCTTGTCCTTCAGCCATGTCTTTCCTCAACGATGGATCCTCGAATCGTGAGCCAAAATAAACCTTTTCTGCCTTAAAGTGCTTCCTGTCAGGTATTTGACTCAAGTGACAAGAAAAGCAGCTGAGACGATACAAGTGGCGCCATTGCTGTCTGACTAGTAACCCTGAGCTCATCCCAGCACCAGTGGCTCTGCGCTTACCTCCACTTCCTGGCACCCACATGAGGACTCACAGCAGTCTACAACTCCAGTTTCATGGAAGCTGTCATTCACTTTTGACTACCATGGACACTACATGCATATGCACATAAACTCACATAGATGAACACATATACACACAAATGAATCTTTAAAATAAAAAAAAAAAAACCATCAGGTATTTGAATGAAAGACATCAAGGTAGACCCTAAAGCCCCAAGCTTTATCTTGCTCTAGCAGTAAGTCTAGTGTCTGAATGGAGCTGGGGGAAATGTGTTTGAGTAATTTACAAATATCCCAGGCCTAAAGCATCAATTACTGTACACTTCCAGAATTAAAACTCCCAAATAAAAACACCCCAAAAGACTGAGCTTATTAAGTACAAAATTCAACTCTCCAAGTAGAAGGACTTTCTTGTATATTAAGTTTTGTTTGTTTTTAAGTTGTGAGACTAATCGTGGTACCCTTCAGGTTGGCATAGATAACTAAAGAATAAAAAAAAAGAATCATTAAAATGAAACAATACAATATAGACAAAAGGGCAAGGGCTTTATCACACTACCAGTGTCAAGAACAGTGTCTATAGGATGTGGATGGTGGCTCAGGGCATAGCACTTGCCCAGTATAAGAAAAGCTCTAGATATCCCCATGGTATCACAGTAAAACAAAATAAGCTAAGAAAGAATGACTAACATATAATATATGCTAAGTAAATACTAAGTGGGCAGGTGCTGTATTTCCCATCTCTACACTAAAAAGAGAAATTGTAGAAAATTTGGAAGACACATAAAAAGCACTAAAAAATGAAAAAAAACTTCATGTCTTTTTCTCTATGCATTTCCCTATGGTGAAACAACTTTATGTGATAATTAATTTACATCATAAAAATTATTTTCTATGTTTTAGATCTTCACAAACACGAGTTTCGCGGCTCTGTATCAGTCCACTTCGTGCACCTACATTCATTTCTCTAACCACTCACATACTGGAGGCTGTTTAGACTTTTACCAAGTACTTCACATATGGGTATTTAACACTAACATACAAATATCACCATAAGCAAAGCTTTCTTTGTGTCATGATGAATAATAACCTTCTTGCAGCTGTACATGCCTAAAGCTAAACTCTGTGTGTGTGTGTGTGTGTGTGTGTGTGTGTGTGTGTGAGAGAGAGAGAGAGAGAGAGAGAGAGAGAGAGAGAGAGAGAGAGACAGACAGACAGACAGACAGACAGAGACAGAGACAGAGAGAGAGAGAGAGAGAGAGAAGCCAAGAAAGCCATTATTCTTCCTAAAATACAAATCCTTCCCAGGGATGTGGGGAGAGTGTGCTGAAGTCCGGTGAGCCGAGAGCTAGAAGCACAGACTCCTCCATCTGGCTCCTCCGTCCATCTCTTGCGTAACACTCCGAGCAAGCTTCCTGAAGCAAAGGCTTTATTTTCAGTTCTATAGGATGGACCTCCTCAGGGTTACAGTGGAGAAGTGATGGCTACCAGTGCCTGACATAATCCAGGCTGTTGCTCACCAGCTCGTTGGTCATTCTCACCACGTTTAGGAAGCAGCTCACAGAAGCAGGCATTGTTTCCAAGTTTGGACAGGCTTGACCAACCTGGGGCAAGTGGAAGGGGTGACTGACGCTTGGGATGGTGTGGGTAGGGTAAGTAACGAAATTCTCCAGTGTCCAGTCCAATGTCAAGTGAGGGTGCAGGTTGACAAGAGCAGAGCACGGGACGCACGCAGAAGGTCGAGTTGCCAACGGGGAACTCACCCTTTATGGAAATGATGTGCATGTGCAAAGGTGCGTGCAGCCAATACGGGAAGGGAGTGCAGCAAGCGCCACCTCCTGGTGTGACTGTAAGTGAGGACAGGGCCTCCCAAGCTTCAGGAAGTGGTTAGCCTTAATGGTGCTACAGGTGGTTGGGGTCAGGGCAGGGCACGTCTCCGTTCTTGGCCTCGTGCTCAAAGAATTGAAGATAAGGGCTCACGCACATTTACAAAAGAGGGAGGAAATTTAATTTAACTCAAAAGTCAAGTCCACAGGAGCGAGAGTGCAATCAAGAGCCCATCACTGCTGGGAACGTCCTTTGGTGGGGCTAAAGTGAGGGGGGATTGGTGGTTAAGGAGTATGGATAGCCAATTCTCTGCTTTGACTGGTTGATTAGGTCATACAGTCACTTCTCTGCTGTGCGTGACCCATCCCATAATGCATCTGATTTTAATCACAGTCATGTTACTTGTGCATAGGTGTAAGATGGTAAATAGAGGATCCTCCCAGAACTCTACCTGAGGACACAATGCTGCTTTTCTTCCCACACGCCCAAAACCAGTTCAGGCTAGATTGGCCTTTCTCTCCGTCATATCCATTCACATTGGGAATACACTTGAATATAAAGTGTCCAGGTTTGACCGTGTCAGGGGAGAGGAAACCGACTTCACTGTTCAGAGAAGAGTCTGTAGGGGTAGCCTGAGGCAGGTGGACGTCTGAGTTCTGCTAAGCTCACTGTTCTGAGAGGGATGTGTGGGTACAGCGTGTGCAGGCCCAGGCACTAGGGACGCAAGCTCATTATTAAAAGAGGGAGGTGAGAACTACCTAATCCAAACCAGTCCTGGTTGCAAAGCCCTTCCCTACGCCGCCTGCCTCTGCCATGTTCTGTCACTCGGCCTACTAGAACACATGACCGTTCTCCTCTGGCCAGAGATGTTTTGCAAGTCCGATGAATGAGATAAAAGCCCAAGAACAAGCCCACAAACATGGGCCAATTACGATGTATTGTATTTTAAAAATCAGCTTCCATTATTTGCAGTGAGCGCGCCTCTCTTAAGGGCCTACCACTGCATTCGGTGGTAACGTTCTAATTCTTTAATCTTTTCAAAAAATTCCAAATGTTTGCCAAAATCTTTTGTATCCACTTGTTTGGGCTGTTATAACCAAAGAGCATACACCCAAATCATGTAAACAATAAAAATAATTTTTTTTTTTTTACATTTCTGGAGCCAGGAAAGTTAAAAAAAAAAAAAAAAAAAGATCCAGGAGATTCATTGCCTGATAAGATGATAAGAACTGGCTTCTTTGGTCAATGGACGGCTGTCATATCCCTTGGTGGAACAAGAGAATGCTGGCCTCTTCATCCCCTATGGTGTACTAATTTTATTTTGGGGGAGCCATCCCCACGACCTCAGAACACCATCACATGAGGCCTTTAACTGTCTTTGGGGGGCAATGCAAGCTTTCCAGTGCAACACTCTCCCAGTAGTTAATGACTTCAATCAAGAACCCAGAGAGGCTTTCTCTGAAATTTAAATCAATGTGGCTGTGATTACGTGAACAATAGCTAGTTACTAACGTCCCACTGTGGCTACAGGAGCGGCTGATTATCAACAGTCGCATCCCTTTCTACATTTAAAAGAATAACAATGTCCTCATTCTTTTTCCTTTTTCAAAAACTTCATGCCCTGAGTGTCTCTTGTATTCATTATTTTTTTCTAATGAGTGTACATCAAGCAATCATCTCTCCACCTGAATACATTTTCCTGTGTAGAATCACACTCACTGTTCCCACCCCAACTTGACTTCATGTTCTTTCTTCTAGCCTGGACTGTAACACGGCTCTGACCCTCCGAAATAAACTGTGCATTGGCTCCCAAGGTTTCCATAGCTGAACCCCAGAAGCACTTTGATATTACCTTGCACAGCAAACAAAGACTTTGCAGGTATGCTTAAGGGTCTTGAACCTGGGAGGTTACCTTGGATTATTTAACAGATCCTAAACACAGGCCTGGCGGTCGTTTTAAGAAGTCAACAGTGACAACAGTACATGAAGATTAAAGGGGTCACAAGCCCCAGCATGCAGGGGCCTCCAGAAGCTTTCGGGGGCAACAGAAAGGCAGCAGATTCCTCCAGAAGGTGTCCAAAAGGAGCCAGCCTAAGTTTTTATTCTACTCCTGGTTTTTCTGGCTCCAGAGCTGAGCTGTTTGATAATGCTCCGTTTATGTTTGAATAGCCATTGGAAGCTGTCCTTCCAGAAAATCCTTACCACCTCCCTCCTAGCACCTCCTCTTTTCATCCACCCTATGAAGAATTTATAGCCATCCCACTGTATCCATGGGAGACCAATTTCTGAGCCACCTGCCAATACAAAAACCAAATGATGCCCAAGCCTCTTATATAAAAGCCGCAGTATTTGCTTGCACCCTACCCACATGCCTCTATGTACTAAAAATCATTTCCTGATCATCAAATTCACAATGCAATATCTAATTGCATGCCTAATCTCCAATGCAATATCTAATTGTACACCTAATATCCAATGCAAATGCTGTGAATGGGAGGGGCGCTGTATTGCTTAGGGAACAGTGATGAGGAAAATCTGTACATATTCCACGTAGTTGTAACTTTGGAAAAATACTCTCACTCTGCAATTGATTGAATTCAAGGATGCAGTGCCCATTGGCCTGGCCTTCATCTATTTCAATAGAGAAAATAATTTCACTTTTCAACTACAATATTTTAAAAATATTTAGCTAAAAACATTTAGCTAAATTTAAAAAAAAAAAAAAAAAAAACCCTGGTGCTCACAGCCCCGAGGCAACGTTACAAAGGAAACTTTAAAGACAAAGGTACAACCAGAGTGTGGTGCTGTCTCTCACTTTTGTTTTTGAGACATGGTTTCTGTTTGCTTGTTTTAAAACAGAGTCTCACTATGTAGCGCCGGCTGTCTTGGCTGCCTCACTCTGTAGACCAGGCTGGCCTCAAAAAAGAGTGTGTCACTCGGCCCAGCTAAAACAGTTTCTGATACTCCAAGGTGGCCTCAAACTTCCGAGGTAGCCAAAGATGATCTTGAACTCCTGATCTCCTGACCTTATTGGCCAAGTTCTGGGATTTCAATGATATGCTATCATATTTGGCTTTTTATGAAGTGTTGGAGATTGAACCTAGAACCACAAGCATGCTAGGCAAGTACTCTACCAGTTGAGGCACAGTTTCAACCCAGAACATAAGGTTTTAAAATCACTGGTTGGTTTGCTTTTGCAGAGAGTAAATTGCTCTCGTTGAGTTTGATGGGAGAGCAGGTACACGCTTTTTTTTTTTTTTTTTTTTTTTGACACCAAATCTTTTTCTCTGGGGCATGAGTCTCAAGGCCATGGGCCTGGGGCCCCTACTGCACATCCTGTTCATCGGCACTGCCTCCAGGATCCTGTGGCTTCATCGTATCTGGAAGCTCTGGAGGGGCAGGAGAAGGGCTCTGTGCACGGAGTTTCAGAGGCGTCATCTGTTTGGAAGGCCAGGCTCACAGTGGCTGGGGCCTGTGGCCATGCTGTCTGGCTAGTGAAGCCACACTCACGCAGAGTTTTTCTGTCATCAGGAAGCTGGTTGTCCTTGTACAGCTGCTACTGGTCCAGCCGCCACTTGAGGATATGCTTCAGCTTGAAAACGGCGCTCCACTCTGGCATCTGTGAAAATGGCGGTCTTGCGGCATCTGATCTTTAGAAACAGGTCCTAAGGGTGGCGGAACTATCATTGTTAGCCTGAGGCCCCGCCCTGGTGCCCACCCCTTTGCTGAGTACACACTTCTGGTTTTGTCTGTTCACTTTCTATGTTGATTTTAAGCAAGACAGACTACCCAGGAAGCTGTCAAGAAACCTGCTTATATTATCCTTTTCAATCTTAACCTGAAATTTAGCTCTGATTCATTTCATTGCTGGGTCACACAACACAATTATGTCTAAAAACAAAGTACCAAAAATCCAAAGAGAAAAAAACCTGTAATTTCTCATTTAATACTATGAGCCTATTAAATTATTGTAAAGGGGCTTACAATGTGGCCCCATGAGTAGAACACTTCCCTAGTGTGCATGAAGCTCTGGGTTCAATCCTCAGCACAGGAGAACAGGTCAGAGAGTACAAAGTCATTCTCAGCCACATGGCAAGTTCAAGGTCAGAGGCTGCATGTATGTACATTGCAATAGCTTATGCAATGACTCAAGACTACCCTCCATTAGGACTCCATTTCTGGCTCTTTCTTTTTTATTTTATTTTTTTAATTATTCAGATTACAACTCAATTGTTATCCCATCACCTGTATCCTCTCGTTCCTCCCTCCCTCCCGCTTTCACCCTATTCCCCTCCCCTAGGTCTATGACCAAGGTCTTTCATGGTAAGTAGCTAGCTACATGCTATGTGCTACTTAGCCTCCGGGTTTATCATATTTGAACTATCATGGATGACTTTTGGCTTCCGGTCTGCCTAAATACCACGGCACATCCAAGTGAATGCATAGCCTACGACTGCCTACCAGAGTCCAGTCAAAAGATGGCCATCCTATAGCTAGTCATCACATAAAGAGAAGGGGAAATATAAAAATGGCAAAGTCTCATAAAATTCATGGGCCTTGGAGAATATAGTTATTGTCTGCAGGAGGCAGAAAATACAACTGAGTATGTTTTCATCTGGTTTTCTGCTCATTTTCTGCTTTCTTCCTTTTTAAAAAAAAAATTTCCCTCTCCTTCAGTTGCTGTAATTATTTTGTCCCCATAAATTTCTTTCTGTTCCCTAAGGAGGTCCAGTCTGTTTTTCTTCGCTTTCTTATCTGAGAGCAAATCCAACAGATACTCATCTCCCACATAGGGACCCTTTCCTGCTCATCTCTGGTGGAGCCAGGCCACCTGAGAAAAGGGCAGCAGACCAAGTAACCGGAGGGGCGTGGGTCCAATTTCCTCAGTCAGCAAACGTGCTGAGGGCGCTTCCTCTCTGCACAGGGCCCCCTCCATGTCAGTTGCCTACCAAGTCATTTAAATGACTAATACTGTGCTATTTACCAAATCATATTTTTTTCTAAATATACTGACCCCTTATTGGGAGGCATATGCTTTGAAATGATCTCCCCAACAATACAGCAGTGGCTGGTGGGTCTTCCTCGGCTCACGCTCCAGACAGAACCTTCTGGGAGGCTCTGTAGGCGGGAAGCTGTGTTGCACTGAGCCCCTTCTGCTGATACTGGGGATCAACTGGACATTAAATCGAGATTCCTTTTATTTTAATCACTTTGACTGCTGGTGCAGTTATTATAGTAAATAATTTTCTCACGCTATTTTACAAGCATATGGCCTTAATCTATTTGGATTACAGCAAGAAAATGTCTTCAACTAGGCAAGTTACAAATGATGTTGATTTGTTGCCTATAATTCTGGAGGACAGGAAGCCCAAGGTTGAAGTGCCCACATAGTCAGTCTCTGATAAAGGGTAAATCTTTGCCTCATAGCTGGTACCTTCTTGCTGTTTCCTCAGATGGTAATAAAAGGCTTAATAAAGCTTCTTTTGGGCTTTTTCATGACCACTCGTGAGTGGCTTTCCCTCATGACTTAACCACCCTTAAAGCAGTCCCCAATACTGTTCATTGGTGACAATTTTCAGTAAGTCAAATTCAGGGGCGTACAAATAAACTCAGACCAAAGTGCACACTGGCCATACATTTTAGAATTTGATTGAAATGACCCAATTCTAAGTTTTCAGAAGCAAAAATAAACATGCAGGTCATTTCAAGTGTGAAAAACTCCATCTTGAATCAGTGTGTTCCACTTGAGTGTGAGAACACTTGATCCTACTATGTCCTACCCTCCCTGTGTCTATGTGGCTTGTCTGTGACTCTCTATGTCCTCCCACTATAGCCAAAGCTTACTCCTTGGCCTATTAAAGTTGGCTTTGATCTTTAAAATTGTTTGGGAATTTGGATATGAGTACAAAAGTTCTGGGGCAAAGCTTTTAACAGCATTCTGTTTCTGCCCACCTTCCCGGAAACTTCCAATATTTGCTACGAAAATAAGACACCTCAGCACCCAGCAGCTTGTGATAAACGAGACCTGCCAAGATGACCAGAGCCCAGCTTAACTAAAGCCCCTTCTGATGTGGACTGAAGTATGCTCTCCCCGAAAAATGTCAGAACTTTAAGTGCTAACCCCTAGGCCCTAAGGTCCTCATGATTGGTCTATATGACAGTAGTTGAAGTTATGACCTTGAAAGAGGTAATTAGGCTCATATAGATGGACTGTAATGCACTATGACTGGTGGCCTAAGAAGAGATTGTAATGTAGACCTGTCTATACATGAGGGAAAGACCCTGTGAAGACAGGACGAGGACAGCCACTTGCATGGAAAGACGCCGTCCAAGAACACCACAGCTCATTTGAGACTTCTAGCCCCCACAACCATGAGAAAGCACAGTTTGTTGTTTTGCTCAAAGCAACCTAGTCTATAGTACATTATTCTCCCTGACAGACTAATTGACTGTTCAACACAGTGTAATGTAATGACTAGGAGCAAAGGCTTATTGCTTGAAGCCACTGAGTTTGGGAGCGGTATTCCACACAGTGTCCCTGCTGTAACAGCTGGTCTTATTTTCACTTTCATTCTTCATTGCCATTATGATGTCCTGTGGTCATAATATAAATGGCATGCTTGTACAACAAGAAGCCAAATGCTCCTGGGGATCAGAGGCCACTTTTCGTTTAGCTTTGTATCCCTATATTAGTTAACTTTTCATCTATATTACAAAATACCTGATGTAATCAATTTAAATGAAGAAAGGCTCATGACTTAAGAGGCGACAGGGAAGGTCAGCAGGGAGGACAGGGAAAAGCTGGTAGCGGTGAGAACATGTAGCTGACGGTCCTCCCATCTGGGTGGGCCTAAGAGCAGAAGGAGGCGTCCTGGCCTCTGCTCACCTCCTCTGTTTCCCATTTGTGCTCAGGCTTGGACCCCAGTCAATGAGATGGTGTCACCCACATACAGAACAGGTCTTACCCTTCCATTCACCCTTTCTGGAAACTTCCTCATGGACACGGTGAATGCCACATTTATATCCTTGGTGTTTCTCAAGTCAAGTTGACAACTTAATTGGTCCACAGTTCCAAAACTCAGGACGATTAATGAGGAATAATGGAAGACGTGACCAAATGCAGAGTACAGAAAGGCACAAGGGAGTGAGCAGAGGCTGCTTGTAAGAAATATATCAACAAAATATGGGAGATGGATGGTGTTTTGAAGGAAACTTGAGGATTAAATTTAGAATATGTTTCAGAGCTTATGTTCAAAGAATTGAGAGTTGTTGTTTGCTTGATTGATTGATTGGTGGCCTACTTACGTGTTTGCTTCTGGTGTTCCATCTGCCCTCTGACCATGAAATTGCAGGTACAAATCTCTGTCTCTCTTCAGGACATTGTTTTCTAAAAAATAAATTACCCATTAATCAGACAACAGCACAGATTTCAACAGTGACCAAAAAACAAAACAAAACAAAACAAAAAACAAAAACCTGTGAAATGAAAGCACATGACCTCATTGAGGCCAGGGACCATGGCATAAATCACAGGGGTGCTGGTGGTGAGAAACGGCGAGGCGCTGCCGACAAGGACTGCGTAATGTCAAGGACTTATCTCTATAAGGAAGCTAACTGATCAGTGGCAGCAGGCAAGTGAGACCGTGCATCTGAGAAAAGGGATTTGTTAAGATTCACACTAGTCCTGTTAGATACGGCTTGGCAGCAGCAATAAACTCATAGTTATGTATGACGACTGGTGAGAAGAGACTATAGATAAATATCAGTTATATTTGCACCGTCAGCTTCCCTTAGGGAACGCCCACAAAACGAAACGCATCTGCGTTTGAAAACTGACCTCTTGTACCACTAGAAGGTTATGTGACCTTGTATTCCTTGCTTTCCCTCATGGAAGTGACAAAAAGGGGGTGTGGTTTATCATTGGGGAACAGAGGGCATTGTGATGGAGAAGGCATGGCAGCAAGAGTAACTGGTCATGGGCTGGAGAGATGGCTCAGAGGTTAAGAGCACTGGCTACTCTTCCAAAGGTTCCGAGTTCAATTCCCAGCAACCACAAAGTGGCTCACAGCCATCTACAATGAGATCTGGTGTCCTCTTCTAGCTTTGGCGTGCAGGCAGAACACTGTATACATAATAAATAAATAAATCCTAAAAAAAAAAAAAAAAAAAAAAAAAAGATTAACTGGTCACATTGTCCCAGCAGCCAGGAAACACAGATGAGTTCTCTCCTTTTCACTCACAAGTTAGGGATCAAGTCCAAATGTGGGGTAAGGGTTTCTTCCGCTTTTAAACAGCTCTGGAATCCCCTACAGGCACAGACACAGGTACATTCCAGATTTGGTCAGGTCAAAACTGACAGTGAAGATTAACCGAACACATCAAGAGAATTACTTAGTGCCAGACGTGAAGCTCAGCGGCGGAGTGCTTGCCTGGCCCTCAAGAAGCTCTGGGTTCAACCCCCATCTCCACAATAATAACTATTATTCAATCTCTCTGAACTTTAACTCTACACCTTAACATGGGTATAGCACTCCTTGGGTCCTGGCAGCCTGTTATCTGCCTTGTGCTAGCCTACTATGTGTCATGTGCTAGCCCACTATGTGCTAGCCTACTATCTGCCATGTGCTAGCCTACTATGTGTCATGTGCTAGCCCACTATGTGCTAGCCTACTATCTGCCATATGCTAGCCTACTATCTGCCATGTGCTAGCCTACTATCTGCCATGTGCTAGCCTACTATCTGCCATGTGCTAGCCTACTATCATCTGCCATGTGCTAGCCTACTATCTGCCATGTGCTAGCCTACTATCTGCCATATGCTAGCCTACTATCTGCCATGTGCTAGCCTACTATCTGCCATGTGCTAGCCTACTATCTGCCATGTGCTAGCCTACTATCTGCCATATGCTAGCCTACTACTGCATGTGCTAGCCATCATGTGCTAGCCTACTATCTGCCATGTGCTAGCCTACTATCTGCCATGTGCTAGCCTACTATCTGCCATGTGCTAGCCTACTATCTGCCGTGTGCTGGCTTATAAAGTAACTAACAATAATGACCTTTTAGCGGTGTCATTATGGTTACACTTTGGCTTTGCTCCATAAACAGAACTAATCTAGTCAATACATCTAAGCATCCACTCACCTTCCACAGTAAAGCTACCTACACATTATAGGTCACTATTGATTCATTATGTTTGAATTGGCACGAGAGCTTTGACAGGGCCCATTTGCACACCCACATCCTCTGTCATGAGCAAGTTGCTGTCGCTGTGGATAACTGACAGTGCAAAAACTCAACCCAGAGCAAGAGTCTCTGACGCTGTGATGGAGACCTAGTGGAATGCATCCGGGAAATATTTTGAAAGCATTAGGTAACTAATTCTTTTTGAACTTAAAATTAGTTATTTACTGGTATTAGGGAAACACCTCCATTGCTGTGTTTCTGAGCAGTTTAACTCTCTGTTCACAGTCTTGCTCAGGCTTCCTGGATGTTCTTTCTTGACTTTAAAATCTTCTCATTTTAAAGCTGAGAGCTGTGGCTAAACTTGCGCTTTTCCATTTTCACTGTGGCAGACAATATCAACAGTATTTTTCATCCCCACCAAGGTAGACTAACAAGATTTTTATTTTAGTGTGGATTTCAAAATGTGTGTTCAACGCAAGCAACAGATGTTTAGGTAGAACATTGAAGCTTTCTGTGGACCATTTCCTGTCTTCGTGTTTGTATTTATCATATTCTAGGAAACAGGTTCCTGGGAGTGTTCAAGGATCCTGCCTCAACCTGGAGTGCCAGCTGTGATCTTAAATCTTTTATCTGAAAAAAATAGTAGATGACCTTTCCCCAAATAGAGAAATTACATTTAGCAATGATTAATATTCTGTATGTTAGTGTTTTGTTATTTATGAGTATGTTGGTTTTGGTGGTATGTATGCAGGTTTTCGCTGTTTACGTTATTTTAGAAACACAGAACCGGGAGCCAGAGAAACGATGCAGTGGGCAAATGTGCTTACTGCCAAGCATGAAGGTCTAAGTTCAATCCCTGTGAACCAACATCTGAAAACTGCCTTCTGTCTTTTACACTCTAGCTATGGCAGGTACAGACACACACACACACACACACACACACACACACACACACACGTACGCATGCACGCACACACATGCAGACACGCATGTCTTCTCTCAAGGCAATTAACCATTTATTCTTCTTTTCAAGATAACTCTGCTCTTGTCCTTTGCCCTGTGTTCTGTGATAGACTAGTCACCTCATAGTTGACTTTCTCAGCATTACTTTCCCCTGGGGTCTTGCCTTATAAATAATGAGTGCTTGACCACAGCTCTATACACTGCCTCAATTGAATTCTTCTAACTGGAACCTCAAAAATGCCCAGGGAAGGTGGTTTCCCATCTGAAACCAAGCCCATTCCTCCTGCTTTGAAAACAAAGTAGAATTCCCCCTTGTGTATGAGAAATTAGTCACAGGAAAACTCAAGGGAGCCTAGCTAGCTACCATCAGTTGGTTTATACCTGTGGTGGCTTGAATGAAAATGACTCTCACTGGCTGTGCTGGGGGGGGCACTATTAGGAGGAAGTGTGTCACTGGGGTGGGCTTTGTTGTTTCAGATGCTGGAGCCAGGCTCAGTGTCTCCCTCTTCCTGCTGATCCAGATGCAGAGCTCTCAACGCCATGTCTGCATGCACACCGCCATGTTTTCCACCATGTTAATAATGGACTAAACCTCTGAAACTGTTAGGCAGCCCCAATTAAATGTTTTCCTTTGTAAGAAATGCAGTGTTCTTGGTGTCACAGCAATAGAAACCATAACTAAGACAGGATTCTTGGAAGGTACCACATCTCTTTCTAGACTTTTTCCCTCCACATTTGAAACTGTAAAAATGTCATTCTCTGTAGATAACAGAGTCAGTAAATGTTTCAAGTCCCAGAGTTGTGTGTGTGTGTGTGTGTGTGTGTGTGTGTGTGTGTGTGTGTGTGTGTGTGTGTTTTAAACATCCTACATTAAGCTACAGTAGATGTTCCTATATCCTACTTAAATGACTGTGGTCCATGTCTGATAGGGGATTCGGAAGTAATAATACTTTCCAGGCTATAGTGGAAGCTGTCAGCTACACCTACAGGTGTCATGTATTTATAGGAATGTTTGCACCATAATTGTCTAATCTTGGCTAGAACAAAAATAGAAGCAAGAAAACAAATTTCAGGTTTTCATAGCTATCATGTAAAGCTGTTGATCCTGCAAAAGATTTTTTTGAGAAAGTACAGAAATTGGAGTAAGCATGGTTCCTTCCGGTTCCCACCTAGGGTCATATTTCCCTACCTTGAAAGCAAAGTCCTCAAAATCAGTAGCTAAGGAGTTGTCAGTTTCTATCTGTTAGCTGAGCTTGAAAGACTAATCAGAACTTAAACAATAAACACCAGGTAGTTTCTCCACTGGATCTCTATTTTCAAATGAGGTCTTCCTCAAACCTGAGCTATTTCCTGAGGCTTAAGAACCCTGGGCCCATTATTTGCATTCTTTCGCTCAGTTGTTTGGTTTAGGTTTGCTTCTGTGCAGTGTATAAGTTATCCATTTGTTCATTTACTCATCAGATAGTTCTGAAGTGATGGGAAAACCAAGAAAAGTCTGGTATGGGCCCTGGACCCTTTGTATTTGCTGCTCCAGTTTCTGCAGTCTCCCCACCTTACCCTGACATTTCTCCCTAAAAATTCTGCAGCTGAAGCATGATCTGTCCAAAGGAGAAAACAGTTTGCCAGCTGAAAACCAACTAAAAAATCCAAACAGAAAAAAATAAACTAAAATTCTGAAAAGCTGAGAGCTGTTTATTTCACATTTTAAATTGAGGTGTTACTTCCTATATCTTAGATATGCAATAGTGTGTGTGTGTGTGTGTGTGTGTGTGTGTGTGTGTGTGTGTGTGTGTGTGTGTGTATGCACTAATCAGGGCCATATGGTGCACACAATATGTTAGCTATTTTTTCTTTTCTTTCTTTTAATTTTTTTCCATCTTCAATTATGAAGGAATCTGTGCACATGGGCACAGGTGCTTGCTGAGGCTTAAAGAGGGCGTCGGATGCCTAGATCTGGAGTTAGAGGCCCCTGTGACTGTGACAAGTGGGAACGGAACAGAGGACTTCTGCAAGACAAGTTAACTGCTCTTAGCCCCTGAGCCGCCTCGCTAGTACCCCTTTCTATCTTTTGGACTTTGTTTACTTGTAGTCACAGTTTTAGGCAGGGTATACCAGGAAACACAAGCACAAAAAAAAAAAAAAAAGCCATGATTACTGACTCCAGGGTGCTACGGTAGCAAAGGGAGACATTCAAGTAAATAACGGGCAGCCCTGAGAGATAAATGTGGCCACCGAGGTGAACATAAGAAGACCGTGGATATTTAACGCAGGTAAACACAGAAGCAGAGGCCTTGCAGAGGAAGGCCTTGAAATTTTGACGGCCCGCCTTTCATGGAACACTGAATCTCAGACCTGAACTAAAGACTTTGTAAGCATTTTCTGACTGAATCTTATTCACACGCACGCACGCACACACACATGTATACATACGTGCACACTTTACAGACAGAAATCCATGGGAGATTGCCCAAGCTACTCTCAAGCACACAAACTGCCATGTCAGAGGCAAGACTGAGGCTTGCCCCCACGCCCTCCATGTCCTCCCATAGTCACCGCCCTGAGCATGTGGCTCTGGACCAGCAGGTTTTGAGGCTGAGCAGCTGTGGGTCCAACTAAAAGTGAGGAGAACCTGTGGAAAGACACCTGACTCTGAGGCAAGTCACTTGGCACTGGAGGGTTAAAAAATAACCTGTGAATGAGTGTAGAGCATTTGCTTAGGAAGCATGTGACCCTACGCTCGACCTCCTGAATACATATGTTTTCCATGATGGACTCTCTGAGCCCCATAAACTATATAACCACTTATGGTCGCAAATGTCTTATGTGAGGAAAAGAAGGCGCTGCACTAGAGGCCCAGCTCACACACTCTCTTGTGTCCCGGAGTCCTGGGTGGGCAGGATACGAGCCATCAGTCACCCCTCCACATCCAGATGAGTCTCTGAACGAGGGTTAAGGCTTATCTCCACACAGCCACCCCAACTACAGCCACCCTTGGAGCCACTGCATTACCCTTCCATTCTCTTTTCACTTTGGCTCCTGTGTTCATCTCTTGATGCAGCAAATGACTTCCAACTCTAGCTACGGCAACACACATCACCCCAAGGTTCCGAGGGTCAGACAACGAGGTGAGAATCGCCTGGCTACACTGAGGATGCTGGCAGCACACCTTCTTCCCTAGAGGGGCTGCAGGAGAGCCTGCTTCCTTGTCCATCCCAGCTTCCTGAAACTCTCACGACCTTGATTCCGGGCCCTTCTCCATCCATCTCCAAAGCCAGCTCCAGCAAGTGGGCATTCTTGCAGTGTTGTGTCCGGGTCTAATTTGCTCAAGGACTCCATGTTGACCTTGATCCCGTGCAGAAGATCTAGAATGATCTCTTTAAGGCCAGCTGGTTACTGAACTTAATTCCACTCCTACCCTTAGTTTGCTAAGCAACGGTTCTGGAGATGAAGAAGGCATGCCTGGGGACCACCGTCCCTTCGCTCAATCAGCAACACAGAGTCTCTCTGCTGCCTCCACCTACCAGTTTGGACAAAACAAGAAAATCTGTGCGTGTGGCAGTTGACAGGAGTATCCAACCCACTTAAATGTCAATTTCAGATCAGCAATGAGCATGAGCAAACTCCACTCGGTACTAGGACACGCCTACGCAGAAGAGCTGCTGTCTCTATCGGCACAGCTGAGGGGACAAGCCCCAGCTCATCACCAGCCCCATCATGCCTTCGCTGCTACTACTTGACGAGAGAACGTAAAGGGCTCACACACTTTAGAAAGAAGACTTAGTATGAGCTCAGCATGGGCCGTGAGACCCTCTCTCAAAATAAGCAAAGCCACAGAACTGAACCTAAATCAGATTTTTTTGCTATGGTGTCCTATGTGTTTCACTGCAAGCTAAGATTGTGAAGCCTGGTCAAATTTGAATAGTCCAGTTAAAATGAACAGTTCTGTATTTAATTCACAAAATTAAATACAGGATATACTTACATAAAAGGATATACTTATACTAAAAAGTAGCCCTTGTTTAATGTAAATTGATAGTTAACTCTGTGCCCTATATTTTCATTAGCTAACTATGGCAACCCTGTTGCCCTGAACCTTCTCGAAGAAGCTATGCTACTCAGAAAGCTCTATAGCCCTGCTAACCTAAGGTCAGACACGCCCTCTGCATTTGCTGGGGTTTTGTTTGTTTTTTTGTTTGTTTGTTTTTCTTATTTTGTTTTATTATTGTGAAAAACAGTCACATCAGAAACAAAAAAAAAATATGATTGTTAGCATCCCTTTGAAATCTATTGTAGGGCACTAATACATTAATTCTACATGGATATATATTCTTCTGTCTAGCCTCACAAGAAGAAAGCCAACCTCAGCACACAATTTGTCTAGAGTCACTCATCTACCAAAGTGGAGAGTGAAGGTTGGGCTTGTAGCTTCATGGTGGAGATCCTGCCTAAGAGCCACAGACCCTGGGCCCAGCACTGGCAGGGCAAAAACACATGATAAACTAAATAAAATATTAAAACAGATCATAAGCTTTGAGAATTCAACCTGGTTCTGACTACCTAGAGAAAAGTCATCCTTCTATCTTCCCCACCCATCAGAGCTTCTCTGACAGGGAGCTGTGGCCTCTGCATATTCAGCCTCCACCTACTGTCAGTTATCTGTACATCTACATGCATTCTAAACCTCTGCACAGGATCCTCTCCCTCTCCCCCTCCCCCTCCCTCTTCCCTTCTCTCTCCCCCTTTCTCTCCCCTTCCCTCTCCCTCTCTCTCTTTCTCTCCCCCTCTCTCTCCCCCTTCCTCTGCCTCTCTCTCCCTCTTTCTTTCTCTCCCCTCTCTCTCCCTCTCCCTCTTTCTCTCCTCCTCCCTCTCCCTCTCCCTCCCTCTGCCTCTCCCTGTCCCCTCCACCTCCCTCTCCCTCTCCCTCCCTCTCCCTCTGCCTCTCCCTGTCCCCTCCACCTCCCTCTCCCTCTCTCTCCCCCTTCCTCTCCCTCTCTCTCCCTCTTTCTTTCTCTCCCCTCTCTCTCCCTCTCCCTCTTTCTCTCCTCCTCCCTCTCCCTCTCCCTCCCTCTCCCTCTCCCTCTCACTCTCCCTCTGCCTCTCCCTCTTTCTCTCCTCCTCCCTCTCCCTCTCTCTCCCTCTCCCTCTGCCTCTCCCTCTCCCCTCCACCTCCCTCTCTCTCTCTCCTTCTCCCTCTCACTCTCCCTCTGCCTCTTCCTCTTTCTCTCCTCCTCCCTCTCCCTCTCTCTCCTCTCCTTCTCCCTCTCCCTCTCACTTTCCCTCTGCCTCTTTCTCTCCTCCTCCCTCTCCCTCTCTCTCCCTCTCCCTCTTTCTCTCCCTCTCCCTCTTTTCTCCCCCTCCCTCTCCCCCTCCCTCTCCCTCTCCCTCTCCTTCTCCCTCTTTCTCTCCCTCTCCCTCTTTCTTTCTCTCCCCCTCCCCCTCCCCCTCCCTCTGCCTCTCCCTCTGCCTCTCTCTCTCCCTCTCTCTCTCTCTCTGTCTCTCTCTCTCTCTCTCTCTCTCTCTCTCTCTCTCTCTCTCTAATGAAACTATGTAATTACAGTTAAATTTAGGATAAATTCAGGAAAAGACTCAAAGTCAATCAATCATAGGACACAGAGAATATCTCCTGCTGTCAGATGGCACCACAGCTTGGCTGTTGCCCTATTTGTAGAAACTTTCTAGGTTGTTTTTAAAGTCTAAGGCACAACATTTACTAAGCTGCCTTTCCCCTAAGTTGACAGGATCAACTTTTATTTAATTTCATTCGATATTGAATCTTCTTTGAAAGCCACTTTTGATTATCCAGGCTAAAGGAAGGTATTGCAAAACACCAGATAAGGAAGCAATTAAGTTTACCTTCAGAATATGTCACGGCACTTACACTTTGTTCACCACAGTAAAGCAGGGAGGCTCAGGCTCCCTGCCTGTGTGCTGTCCGATGCAGCCTCCTCTCCTCGAGCCCACAGTCAAGCCCATCTGTGGAGCTGTCTTCCTTCAAGGGCAGGAGTGAGGACGAGCAAGCCGGGGACCTAGATGGAACAGCGGCCTCGCCTTTCCGGAATACCTGTCAGGTCTACTGTGAAGTGCATCAGCCCCTGAGTCAAGGACACGCTGGAACTCCTTCTGAGTCACTAAAGCTCCAAGAGAGACTGCTTCTCTTTTCTTCCCCTTTCCCATATTAGCTTTTGGGAGCATGAAGACATGCTATTCACAACCTCTGCCAGTCAGGAGTCATCATCTGAAGAGGTACATAACAGGAATAAATAGCCAAAATATGGTGCACCCTTAAAAGGGAATAAAATTCTGAAACATGCTACAACATGGATGAAAAAATATAATAGTAAGTGAAATAAAAACCAACACAAAAGCACAAATATTTATTATATGAGCTACATGGAATAGGCAAATGAGTAGAGACAGAACACAGTGTAGAGGTCACCAGAGCTAAAGGGAACAAGGAATGTGGAGTCATTACATCAGGAAGCATTTAGGTTCAGTTTTGGAAGATGAGTGCATTATAGAAATGGACAGTAATGCTGATTGCACAGCTCTGGGGAGTTGAATGTAACACCACTAAATTGTAAACTCAAAAATGATGCAAATGCGTTATTTGTTGTTTATAATTTGCTGTGATTTAAAATCAAAACTATCAACCAACTGAAAATTTCCTCTTAAGGGAATGAATAGGCATACAAAAATATTAAGGCCGGTAATTTATTTACCTCTCCCCAAAGAATGTGACTTAAGAAATGATCTTTGTTCTAAAATTGCAAATAAATAATCTGAAGGAAAAAAATTGTGATGCTGTTTAATTCGCTCAAGGCCCTAATGAGTTTGCTTTATAACATCAGAGAACACAAATGGGGCTGGGGATAGAGGGTAGCAGGCAAAATTCCTCGCCACACAAACGTAAGGAGCAGAGGTCAAAACCCTAGAAGCGACATAACTGCCAGATGGTTGTGGCAGCCCACCTATAAACAGTCAGGAGGTGGGGATGAGGGACCCTGAGTCAAGCTGGCTAATTAGTGCCTGAATCAGTGAGCTCTAGATTCAATTGAGAGACCCTGCCTCAATGAGCGAGGAGGAAGAAAAGTGGTCAAGACTCCCAACTTCGGTCTTGGGCCTCACACACATGTGCATGCACATACTCATCCAAACACATGCATCTCCACACGAGAAGAGTGATATATATGCACCACAATACACGTGAAAAAGTAAGGTATAGGACATGATGCGTTTACTGGGGGCTTAAGAAGAGCACAGCTGGAAGGACCTGTGAGCGTTAGACAGAAATCCAGTCTCTACTAAGTTCTCATCTCAAGCAAACAAGAGATAGCTCACCCTGGAGCCAAACACGAATGGTTATGTCCTGGGAAGATGGGTTCAGGCAGGCCTAAATGCTACACTACAGTTTGGAAATCTTTTCCTGGAGCTTCTGTAATTACAAAGCAAACTGGGCAAACCATTGCACTTTTCTGATATATGGTGGAAACATCAGGTAAGTGGGCTATAGCAGCTGAGGAGAATCTTGCTGTTGACCTCGGATGCTTTCTAATGACATTCTTAACTGTCGAGTTGGTGAGAGATAGGATTTGTCAACATGTCCCAAAAAGGTAACAAAGAGGTGGCCAATAAATGGTTATGATGGGGGCAAGAGAAAGCCCGGTATGCTCTGGCTTGGAGCCCATCCCAACCCTCCATAGCAACAGCAGATACTATCAGTCGTGGTTTTTGTTCCCCACTGCGCCCCTTGGGGAACGTCAGTTCACAGTATCCTAAAGGGTAGGAACTTCCTAGGACGAGAAAGGTGTTACTAGCAGCTTCCCAAAAGATCTGTAAGACTTCCAGGGTGTTTGCAAATGCTCAGAGGAAATGCGGACTCACCCCGATCAAAACTGAGCATGTTATCAGAGATTAACAATTAGATATAAATCAGGACCCCAGCAGTGCATGCTGCCTGTCTTTTCAGGATTCTACAACGTTACATGTTCTCCCCTTTAGTTTTAATTTTTTCACCTTGCCTAGCATCATTTTCTTTCTTACAGTGTTTATTGAAATATATTCCTAACAGAGTTGACTTTGTTAAGTATAAAAGAGGCCCATATACAATGGTACAGATTTTCCAAGGAAGTAATGCTAAACATCTTACTGAAGTGTCCAGAGCCATGGGAAAGGCAGGGTGCACTGATCAATGAATATAAACCTTAATTTGAGCCTCACAGGGAACATTCTGTTTCCCACTTAAAATGAGTACATGTGGGTCCCTGGAGGAAAACCAATCTCACATGGCTTGGCCACTTCTCAGAATTGGGCATCGCCCTCTCATTTTAAAAGCATTCGCCGGGTACACCAAAAGGGAAATGCCT
The DNA here is from genome assembly GCF_903995435.1 of Acomys russatus. Taxonomy (NCBI): domain Eukaryota; kingdom Metazoa; phylum Chordata; class Mammalia; order Rodentia; family Muridae; genus Acomys; species Acomys russatus. The sequence continues at coordinate 62,687,098 of NC_067154.1, read as the reverse complement.
GCCTTAGTGGTAGGACGTTTGTGCAGCTGTAACACACTGATAGTGCCCACGCTGCTGGGGTCAGTCAGGATTGTTAGTCACATGCAAATACTTCTTGCAGAAATGATCTCTGATGTACCCAGGCACTGCCAGAGGGTTCTGGACGCAAACTCCTGGGGTCGCCACACTGTTATTCCCTAAGACCACTGTCATATGCTTCCCCAGAGACGCTTCTTTGCTTTACCATGTCACTTTCTCAAAGCTTTATACAAACTAATCGGATTCTCATAATGATTATGTGAAATGAAGAAAGCTAAATAACAGCCACCCAAAGATGCGATGCAAAACATGGCTCCTAATCCACAGAGCCTACACATTATCCCTAAGAGGAAGCCATCTTTGTGAGGATATGGTTAAATTAAGGCTTTTAGCTGGCATCTTAACCAAGACTAGTGAGTTATCCTGAGTCCAATCATAGGCTTGTAAATAGACGGGCTGAGAGAACTTTAACACAGGTTTACACAAGAAGGGAAAGCAGAGATTAGGGTGGGGACAGTAGCCGAGGGATCCCAGCAGCCTCCAGCAACTGAAAAACCATAGATGATTCTTCACCACAGTCTTTGCAGGGACTATGGCCCAGCCAAACTCTGATTTCAGATTTTTCTACAAGAGTAAAAAAATAATAAATTCCTGTTTTGCTAAGGCATTCAATTACGGCAATGAATTACAATGGTGTTGGAAAACACTAACAGATACCTTTTTTAAAAAATCTTCGTTCTGAAAACAGGGATACAGGCATAAAAGGATGGTGTGCCATCCCAGCATATCACAGATAGTAAGTGACATAGCAAGTATTTGAACCCACACAGATGGGCTGCAGAGCAAATCCAAATCTAGAGTAAAAATTTATTCCCCTGAAGACAACTCGCTGTCCCATCCATGATGAAAGAAGAATGCTCCGCCCTCCTCCCAGAATACAGAACATACCATAGTCTATGGACCAGCAAGATGGACAGGTCTGGAAGTCTGGGGCCAGGGTACCAGCAGCATAGGTTCCTTCTAACAGCCATAGGGAGAAGTCGCTCCAGGCACGTCCTCTGGCTTCTGGTGGTGCCTAACTCTCTGGTTCTCCTTAGCATAGGCTTCTGCCCTCTTCTGCCCCTGTCTTTACAAAGCTTTTCTCTGAGTATATATATTTCTCCAAATATCCTATGACATGGGACAGGATGCTGCCCCAAGGACCTCTCTTAACTTATTAGATCATCAACAATTCCTTTGCAAGCCAGGCCATATCCTTGAGCACATAAGAGTTTGCAGGGTGTACAACTGGACCCATAATAAACCCAGCGCATTTCTCTCTGGCGCTGATGTGGTGAGCACTCAGAAAAGCAACTTCACTCCTTTCACTACCTCGTGCAGCATCTGAAAGCACACCTGGAGCTTGCCGCACGCTCGCTTGCTGTCTTGCTAGTGCTTATTTCAGCAGATTCTCAGAACAGACTGTCTGTTCTATTTTCGACTCTTGCAGCACCATAACTTCAAAGCCAGAGACAAGACTGCATTACGACCATTTTTTAAGTCTCTGAATTTTTACATTATATTATAGCCCCAAAATGTTCAGAGTTTGAGGCGATGAAGCTCCACTTTGATCAATTACCCTTCCCTCTGATCGAAATGTCCCCCATAGGCTCAAGTGTCTGAATACTGGTCTCCAATTGGTGAAGTTTCTGAGAGGTTATGGGACTTGGGGCCTTGCTGGAAGATGTATTGAGTCACTGGGGCAGACCTTGAGGTATTATATCCTAATTCATCTCCCCCTCCTCTCCCTCCCTCCCTCCCTCCCTCCCTCCCTCCCTCCCTCCCTCCCTCTCTCTCTCTCTCTCTCTCTCTCTCTCTGCGGTGTACATATGAAATGTGGCCTCTCTGTCCTGACTGCCAGGCATTCTCCTGCCACTGTGTCCTGTTTATTTGCCATGGTTTACTGCATCCCCTCTGGAACTTCAAGCTAAAATAAACCCTTTTCTCCTCTGTGCTGTTTGTTGGTAAGGTACTCTATCACGGCAGAAGAAAACTAACGCAGCCTGGATTACAGGCAAACCCTCCACCTCACAGTTTAATTTCTTCACTCCCCTTGTACCTCTTGGTGTTGAGATTTTCTCTAGTAAACCCTCAGCTCCATCTATGACTTCCTCAATACCAAGGCCGGACCTTCTGACCAAGAACCCTCCCACACACACACACACACTTCTTGTCATGTACAAGACATGTCTTGGGTGGATGAACCTGGACTTCTAGGCAGCTGGGTGCTCCTACCTTTAAGATTAAGGAGTTTACAGCACTGAGAGTCAAGCAGCTAAAGCCGAATGAATCTTTCAAAGAGTCCGGAATTGCAAACAGGGCTGCCTGTTAGAACTTATCACCTCAAGGTCAATACTGCAGCATTTCCTAGGTCATCTGCAAGCTTTTACAGAGCAGCCAAAAACCAAGTCACTCTGTACCAATGTTCACAGATGAGGTTGAACAATTTAGTTCATGTGCCTTTGTAGGTCTGTTTGGTGGTGTGTATCACATGTTTTGTACTTTTTCTGGTGAGCTCCCTAGTTGAAATGCCCTCTGAATCTAACGCTCAGGAGCTGTCTAGCATACCTAAGGGAGGAAGGCAATGAGAGGAAAGGTAACTTTGCCAATTGTTCAAATTCCTGAAAGTGACCATATGCAAGCTGAATGGTTGTGCTCAATTAAATACCATGTGTCAGGAAAACTTGCCCCAGGCATAAATCGGTCCTGAGTTCAGTGTTAACAAAGCAAAGACATCTATTAAATGGTGTCTTTAAAGGTGAATGAGATAGCTTTGAGGTGGGAGTGCCTGAATTCCATCTCCAGAGACCAGAGACTGAAAGAAAAGAAGTGACTTCTGCAAGTTATCCTCTGCCTTCTACGTGTCTGTCATAACACACAAGTGTGCACCTGCTACACATACACACACACACACACACAAGCACATACACAAACGTACACACACATACATACACACACACACATACACACTTACATACATATACACACATACACACATAAAACACATACACACACAAAATGTATACAAACACACACACACACACACACACACATGCACGACAAGGTTATATACTGACAAGCTGATGAGATATGGCTAGGGCTCTGTGAGAACCAAACCCTGCGCTTGCTCTGGGAGTATTGGCCTGTCGTGCACTAATTAGTGTTGGCTATGACGTGACAGAAGTCATCTCGAACAACAAGTAAAGCCATTACTTTACTGTCCTGCTGATCATTACTGTGGAATCCTAAGTACCTAGCCTAGCGCCTCTTACAAGAAGGAACAAGTGAATCCATGCACTAAGAAACATCACTCAATGGCCAATGGCAGTCATGCCCTCTGTCCTTGAGAATTACAGGCAGCCAGGGTCTTCCCCAAAGCATGATCCCTGTCCACAATCAGGGGACGGTTCTGCTGTTTAAGATCATAGTCTACCAATACTGCCAGTGCTGCAAAAATTCTCCGCCTATGCTTGACACTTTCACAACTAGAGTTTTGCGGCTGCTGGTGCTCTGTAGCCTTCACTTTCACCCTAGGGTACAGCTTGTTGGCAAGTGTTGCTGCTTCTAGAGGAGGGATGGGACAGGGGGATCTAATTTGCCTGCTCTGGCCAGCAGTGCCACGAGAAAGCAGATTTGAAGCCCCTGGGGTGTGAGTTATAACCCTTAGCCAGCATCCATTTCCTCAAAGTGAGGTCATTTTCCAAAGAGAATGGCTTCACATTTCAGTAACTGGAGACGCCACTGTAACCAGAATTGTGACATTAGTGCTTCAGCATTGGGGCAACTGGGGACTTAACATTTTACTTTGTTGCGTTGCACTGTAAATGTTCCCACTGTCAGAAGAGAGTTGGGAGGACAGCCTTCGCCCAGAAGCACCTCAGAGCTAATTTAGCATGAGGGATCGAGGCTGCTTCCTCCAGCGCCTGCCTAAACTGTCCTGGAAGGACAAGGAGTGGGAGAATGAGGAAGCTACATCCACGGCCCCCAGCGTTTGCTTTAATCTCCTCCCTCAGCACAGTTATCTCGCTAGGCATAGACAAGTCTACTTCCCGATTTATGGTGCTCTGGAATTGTAAAGAGGCACGAATTGCTTCCATTTTGGTTGGGAGAGATAAACCACAGTCACTTAGCAGTGGGCCTCAACCGGGAATGCCGTTGTCAGCCAGAGCCATGCCAGTCCCAATGGAGGACTCAGGAGGGACTGACTCTTGAGGAGTGCCTGTGACAGTAAGGAGAGTAGAGATGCTGGCCTGTGCAGCTTGGGAGGAGTGCTGCCAAATGTAAATTCTGTGACATTGAGTCCTATATGACATGCCGTGTTTCTCCTTGTCTGTGGGGCCTGGGAGCCCTGGAACCAGGGGAGCCAGCCTGGAGCAAGAGTGAGGTCGAGGTGTGTCCAAACCTCAGAATTGTCCTGAAATGGTCAGGAAAAGAACTGCTCCCCCACCCTGCCCGGGGCCTTCATGTCAGGTGCATGTTGCCCCGGAGCCCTCACCTTTGCTCCCCAAGGAGGTCTCACATAGCCCAGTAGCCAAGTTAAACCTCCTTTCCCCTTACAAGGTCAAAGTCCAGCAATACCCAGAATTCCTCCTTATGCAAACGAGGCATCTCCAGCAGCCTGGCTTCAGCCAATAATGAACATTCACCACGCCCCCCCCCAAAGCTCCTACTCACCTTGCAAAGCATTTAGCAGCCTTTGCTTCCCTCACCCCCCCACCCCCCACCCCGTTAAACAAGCGGTCTCTCCAAGCCTGTCTCCCGAGAGTCTGTTCTCAGTGCAGCCAGTCCCACCCATTCCCCCTCTCAGAATTGAGCTGTAAAGGACAGGAAATGGAGCCTGGACAGCGCTCGGTAGCCATAATGAAAAAGAATACAGACAGACAATAAGGAAAGTGGTTGATGTGTGGTTTACCGTATCCAGAGAAACTAGAAGTAGTATTGGAAATATCTCCTTAATTTTTGAAGTAGGAACACCTTCCTCTGCCGGGGCACATGGCCCAAGGGGATAAAACAGAGGGGCATGAGAAATGTTAGGAACCTTGGTCTCACAGAAAGACAACCTATTGAGAGCATAGTAGAGACTGCAGGGGGCAGCAGAAAGAATGCTAAGAGCAGAGACTCAGGCACCTGGCCAGCATGAAAGGCTTTTTGTACTTGACACAAGCCTTACATTTCTGGGACACTCAATTTTACCACCAGTAAAGCAGATATAACTAAAAAACTTTGACTCTATAATGCAGAATTGTCAGACAAGGCTATAAGATCATGGGTGTGGCTCTCAGTATTACAACTGCACGTGGCATTTAAGGACTGAAGGAAAGGCATCCAGTATAGATTTAAGGCCTTGTCAATGTAAATGTTCATAAATGAATTGCTGATCCAGAGACTCCTTGGGTCTGTAGCTAAGAAGAATGGCATTTGGAGCCTGTACCCCTAGATTCTTTGCCCAAATTTGCCACTAAATGGCTCTAAGAAGGTCATAGCCTTGTCAATTGTGAGTTTTCTCTGGTGTATAAAATGAAAGTGCTTCCCTTCCGGTTCTAAGAGTTTATGGAGGATTTTTTTTCCCATCTGCTATTTTTGAGTTGCATTACTTCCGGCCCTTCCCCAAGGTCTTCTCTTCGCCGACCCCACTGAACGTGAGTTGGCCATGAGTGCTTCAGAGGAGCGCATCGGAAACAAAACCACGGGAGGAATCTCTGTCCCTGGGCATCTTGTGACGATTAGCGGGAGGTAGGACTGGGTAGTGGTGCTGCTGAGAGCACAGGAAGAAGGGGGGGGGGTGATTCTGCAGGGAAGTTGGCTTTGCCAAGTGTCCAAAGCCCCTGGAAGTGAAGCCACACTCTATAAAAAGCATATCGACTGGGCACAGTAGCCTTCCTCAAGTCAAGAAAAAAGGGGTACCAATGATGTAAGCTCCCCCAGACTTCAGTGATGCCTTGCTCACTGGTGTAATCTTCTGCAAATGGGTGAGACCTCAAATTAACAGCACTCAATTGAGCCTAATGATGATATTGCACAACATTGTATCTCCTGCTCAATCAATACTTCATTTTCTCATACAGCCTTTGGTCCTGAGCTTTTACTGTGTTTTGCAAAGAATAGCAATGGCTTTGAGTGCCACCAGTCACCTTCAACCTTAATACCCCCAAGTGGCTGAGTTTGTCTTGAAATATTCCCGACATGAATACAGATCGAATCTGACACTCGGGGAGAAAAATGGCTTTACAATATTTGCTTCTTTTAAATTATGTACATGCCTGTGGGGAAGAGGCAGCATGCACACATGAGTGAATGTACTCGCAGAGGCCAGAAGATGTGGGATGCCTTGGAACTAGAGTTGCACGTAGTTGTGAGCCACCTGAGGTGGTTGCTGGGAATCGAACTCCAGCCTTCTGCAAGAGCAGGAAGTGCTCATGACCACCGAGCCATCTCTCCATACCCTGCAATGCTCACTTCTATCATGTCTGGTATGTCAGTCCTTTTCCTCACTCAAGGCAAGGTAATTCTGGCTTAGAAACCACCCTTTGCCTTTAGAAGTAACTGCAAGAGACACTGCCGACCGTCAACAAAGTTCTATGTTCTCAGGCCTCTTTGCTGTCCGGTACAGATGCGCCATTCCTGCCGTGGCTGTCACTGAAGCTCAGCAAGTTTCAAAGAAAACTGACTTTTTCCATTTCAGTTAACAAAAGGTACTCTATAACATGACGGTGGGCTAACTTGGAATTTTTGGAGATGTTTTAATATTTTATTACGTATCTTCATGTTGTATACTGTAAAGCTATATTATAGGGTCCTCATGTGTTACACACTGTAAAGATACATTTTAGGACTCCACGATGTTGTATACTATGGAGCTATTTTTAAGGTAAGAGGAAAGCACCCAGAGTGATCTCTTCTGTATCTCTTCCTTTCATTCGTGCTGAGGCAACATTTCTTCAGAAGACAAAGGAGTTTAAAGAGATTTGAAGCCCCATCGTAAGCTCTCAAGTTCTGAAGAACTCCACAATAAAATGGTGCCTTTCTTGGAGTCTGGGCGAAGACTGCTCCCACCTTTCTATTGTAACTAGGTCTCTGTTAGGGACATAACAGATTGCCAACAACTTGTCTCCAGCCATCAGGAAAGTAGGTGTACCTTTGTCCTGGGGTTTTCAGAATTGCTCTTCAGAGTCACCATATCTGGAGGGAACTGAGATTGCATGACCATCCAGTCTTTAAGACCAGGGTTGATGAGCCTGCACCCAGCCACACATTCACACCTTGGAACCAAACAGAGCACAGCGTCCTTATGGGAACGTGAGCATGACACTGAGCAGTGAAGACCTTGCACAGTTGGTCCCTTATGCTACTGTATCTTAAACCTTTCATCATAAGCTACTGGACACATTAGTTTCTCATCTGCTGCCTCGCGGTTAGACAGTTTATGTTATTCCTGGGAGCTTACTAGTTAAAAAATTAGTGACCTGAAAAATATTCTTGCTCCAGGTCATTCATTTTGTCTGAGATTATTTCCTTAAAATATATTTTCAATGATGGCAGAATCACTAAGTCAAGCAGAACAACGTTTTTAAGTTTCTTTTTTGTTTGTTTTTGTTTTTTGTTTTTGAGACAGGGTTTCTCTGTGTAGCCTTGGCTGTCCTGGACTCGCTTTTTAGATCAGGCTGGACTCGAACTCACAGTGATCCGCCTGCCTCTGCCTCCCGAGTGCTGGGACTAAAGGTGTGCGCCACCACGCCCAGCTGTTTTTAGGTTTCTTAATAGCTACTTCAAAGTTCTACATTTGGTACTAATGTCTACACCAGCACAGTCTCTCCGATATGAAGCCTATTTTGTTTTCCTTTATCTCTGCCAGTTTGGAAAACTCAAAGAAATCACACAAGAGCTTGGTAAAAATCAATTCTCTGGTGCTATTTCTTTCACTGGAGAAGTTGGTGACTTCCCATGCTGTTGAGGACCAGAGTCCAGGCAAATGAAGGCCTTCTCGGTTGCTCAGCTCCATGTCCGTAGCTCAGAGGTTTTGCAAGGATGGTTCCCGTCTCTGGCCATCATTCTTTTTCTACTTCAAGAATGTTCTTGACCTCGCCCACCTCCTATGGTCAGAATCTCAGTCACAACACTGTGTCATCCGTGCTTCCCCGTGACCTCTTCCCCATTAAAAAGACATCCCCATGCCAGAGGAGTCCAGTTAAAACTGTTCGTCTTTGTATGTCTGGGTCCTGGTACATCGTCTGCCGTAAAGAAAAAAAAAAAAAAGACAGAGTGACAGATGGTGGTGCAAAGAGAATGAATACTGGACAAGAGAAAGTGGATAGAAAATTGATATTTTTAGGGCCAAGTCTGACTTTCACCTCTATGAGCTCCAGGTGTCATGACCTGACCCGAGCGTAGTGCTCACCATCAGATTTCAGTCGTAATGTTATTTTGACAATCACGCCGATATAGCAAAGTGCTCAATGGCTATCAGGTACAAGAAACAACAAAACTTGATGTGTTCTTAAGGAATTTTAGAAGAATTGGCCTGATAGCTTTTAAGCGGAAAGATGTCCCCAGGTCTCCCCTCTTTCTAGACTGCGGATTCTCACGCACAAGGAGAAAACAGCGGCAGGTGGGCGAACAGAGTGTCTAAGGAGATCCTAACTGTCTGTGAGACTCACATCTGGCAAGACGCATATGCTTCCCGCAGAAAGACAGCACGACCAGCGAGTAATGCTGCCGAAAGCTGTTTGCACAACATGTCTATCCAGATCAGAGCTTTACAGAAGATAAAATCCCGAATAATACACAATATGGGCAGCACAGAAAGCAAGCGCCCCACTTCACGGAAGACAAGACAAGAGTGGAAACCAAGCAAAGAAGAGCAGATGTGTGTCGCGGGAACGGAGAGGCTGTCGAAGGCCGTAGCCAAAGCAAATGGCTTCCTGCGGGCGGGGGAATGCGTCTGCAGGTTGTACCTGCCAGCTCCGATGGAGGCTGCCCTGTCTCGGAGGACAGGCTGTGTTCACAGCTCTGGAAAGGCAAAAAGGCCCGCTTCAACAGCTGTTGTCATTTTCCATAAGCCTATTCGGAAGAACGGCCACGGGCACCAAGCTGAGCTGCCTGGTGCTCCCAGGCAAAGGAAGGGCCCCCAAGCTTGCAGACATCCAGGGATATGGAAGAGATTAATTAGACAATGTCTCTGAAGTGCTTCAGAACTTTGGAAATGGACTTTTAATTATAGTATTGGCTGGAAGCAAATAAAGAACCAGAAGGAGAAATGCTAGCAATTTTGCCAGGGGTAGAAAAGTAGAGTCGGTCCAGACAACCTCCTTGCCTCGAGGGAAACACCTGTTCTCCCACGTCCTTGTGCTAGAGTCTCACACATCTTGAATAACTCACAGTGTCCTCTTACCTCCACATGTTTGTAGGATGAGAATCAGCTGTTCTTTTTTAATTTTTTAAAAAAGATTTATTTTTAATAATGTATTTGCTGTGTGCCTGTGTGTTGGTATGTGCACATGAGTACAGTTGCCTGTGAGGCCAGAAGGTGGCGCAGGATCCCTTGACACTGCAGTTAGAGGCAGATGTGAGCCATCTGACATGCATGCTAGCAGCTGAACTCGGGTTCTCTGCAGGAGTGATGCTTTCTCTTAACCATTGAGCCATCTCTCCAGATCCCATAACTGCCCTTTATGTTAACTGTACTCAGATGTTTTGGGTTCTGTAGTCATTAGTTCATTTTCAAACAAGGTTCTACTGTGTAACTCAGGCTGCCCTCCAGCTCCACACATAGCCCAGGCTGACCTCCAGCTCCACACATAGCCCAGGCTGACCTCCAGCTCCACATATAGCCCAGGCTGACCTCCAGCTCAACACATAGCCCAGGCTGACCGCCAGGTCAACACATAGCCCAGCTGACCTCCAGCTCAACACATAGCCCAGGCTGACCTCCAGCTCAACACATAGCCCAGCTGACCTCCAACTCTGGTGATCCTCCTGTCTCCACTTCCTGAAGACTAGGTTTTCAGGTGTGCAGCAGCACATCCAGTTTCCTTATTTTTAATTCAGACTCATTATTCAAATCAATTCATTTTTGGAAACTGCCTTTTAATAAGAGAAAGGTGCTTCTTTGTCTGCGATTGAGGCTTCTCGTGAAGTTACTGGAGAGGTGCATTTACCTTAATATAGTCTGCCTATAAATTCATCCCATAAAGAGCGTGGAGATACAGGTTACATCAGAACTCAGATGAGGACGCTTTTAGGTCAACGTTCTGAAAGCTTAGGGTTGGGATGGCAGGTTGCAGTGTTGGGTGCAGACATGACTCTCCTCCCTTACAATCTTGTTAAGACAGAAGGACAATGTGGGCTCCTCCCATTTTGCCTTCCTCTATGCTAAGCAAAAGCCAGAAGTGGAAGATGCCGAGATGCTTGGAAGACAATTAATCCCTCCCGGTCCCTAGATATCACCGGCAAGTCAGCACGCTTGGCTGGGATGAACTAGCTAGAAGTGAAGCTGCAGCCGATGCCTATGCCTTGTGTTTCCCAGAGCCCTAGCCTGCATGTTTAGGAGCCCCACAACATAATATGATGGCTGCGTCAGAGTCAGACGCAGGCGCCACAGGAAAGCAGGTCAGAGCATCCATCTGCAAGGTCTGTTTTCCTGTCACTCCTCAATGCAGCAGAAATACTTGTGTCCTTCACTGAAGAAGTCACCTGAACAAGGAAATTTAAAGCACTGGACTAATCAATAAAGAGAAATGCAACCTTCTCAGGTTAGAAATTTGGTTGCTTTTGCCTTTATTGCTCCAAGATCAATCAATCTTTCTGCTGAGTCGCCTGTAGCCATTGTCGGTCCCTCAAGGTCTCCCTCCCTTCAAGGACATAAACCCTGGATCACATGGATCTATGGATGCTTTTTTCTTTTCTCTTATTTCCCTTTTTTTTTTCATTATGGTTTCATCTTTAAGTTAGGTGATTTTTAATTTCTACATACCTCAAGGTTGTTCCCTCTGCCTTTTTTTCACTTTAATCTCCATCCTATTGATCCCAATTTCACTGCACTGTGGTGAGAAAATGTGGTCTGCATATTCCTAGTTCTTTGAAGCCAGTTGTACTTGCCTGTGTCTTACTTTCTGGGCCCTTTTGTAAAAGTTTCCAGTTTCTGTGAAGAGTGAACTCTGAGACAGAATTCTCTGCATCTTGAATAAGTCAAACACGAAAACCATGTTGTGAAATTTTTCTTCAACAATTTTCAGTCTGTTTTCTATGTCATCAGTTGATTGTAAGGGACGTATTAGAATCGTCTGTTATAACAGCGAATCGCAGAGCTCCATTAGTTCTTCAGCTTTAATGACTTTGTTTCCATGTTATGAAGATATTTTATTAAAAGCCTCCTAGATAATTGTAATTATATCACCAAGAAGAAACCCTCCCAAGTGCCATACAAACTTCCAAAGAAGCAACAGCCCCACCCAGCTACAGCACCTATGAACCACAACAACAGTCACTAGCATGACAAAAAATAACCCTAAGTGGTGGCACACACACCTCAGTAGAAACCAACAGCTCTCTCACGGGACCTAAGACCAGCTCAACAAGATGGAAGCCATTCCTGGTCCTGGACGACCAGCCAACCATCCAGGACTAGTGAACATTTGGATCATCATAACCCACATTGTAGATACCTATTCTTTTTTTTTTTTTTTTTTTTTTTTTGGTTTTTTTTTATTAATTTATTCATATTACATCTTGATTGTTAGCCCTTCCCCTGTTTCCTCCCATTCTTCCCTCCCTCCCATTTCTCCCCTTCTCCCCTCCCCTATGTCTGTGACTGAGGGAGACCTCCTCCCCCTATATATGCTCTCAGAATATCAAGTCTCTTCTTGGTAACTAGCTATCCTTCCTCTGAGTGCCACCAGGCCTCCCCATCTGGGGGACATGGTCAGAAAAGGGGCACCAGAGTTTGTGTGAGAGTCAGATCTCACTCTCCACTCAATGGTGGAGAGTGTCATGTTCGTCGGCTAGGTCTTGGTAGGGGTTCGAAGTTTACTGCCTACATTCTCCTTGGCTGGTGCCTTAGTTTGAGGAGGACCCCAGGATCCAGATCTTCCTGTCATAAAGTTCTTCTTGTAGGTTTCCAGGACCCTGTGGGTCCTACTATTTCCTCTTTCTTCCATGCTACTCTTGCCTAAAGTCTCAATCGGATATCCTCTCCTCTGACCCACTTTCTTGGTAAGTAAAGAATTTCATGGTACGTATCCCTTGGACTAGTGTTTTGATATAAGTGAGTATATACCGTTTGTCTCTTTTTGCTTCCGGGTGAACTCACTCATTATGATAATTTCTAGATCAATCCATTTGTACACAAATTTCGGGAATTCCTCGTTTTTAATAGCTGAGTAGTATTCCATCGTGTAAATATACCACAGTTTCTTAGTCCATTCTTCTACTGAGGGACACTTAGGCTGTTTCCATGTTCTGGCTATTATGTATAGAGCAGCTATGAACATGGTTGAGCATATGTCCCTGTTATGTGGTAGGGCATTTTCTGGGTATATTCCAAGGAGTGGGATGGCTGGGTCTTGAGGAAGCCCTATTCCCATTTTTCTGAGAAAGCGCCAGATAGCTTTCCAAAGTGGTTGTACTAGTTTGCATTCCCACCAGCAATGAAGGAGTGTTCCTCTCTCTCCACATCCTCGCCAACATGTGGTGTCATTTGAGTTTTTGATCTTAGCCATTCTGATGGGTGTAAGATGGAATCTCAGTGTCGTTTTGATTTGCATTTCTCTGATGACTAACGAGGACGAGCATTTCTTTAAGTGTTTCTCGGCCATTTGATATTCCTCTGTTGAGAATTCTCTGTTAAGTTCCAAGCCCCATTTCGCAATTGGGTTCTTTGGTTTTGTGGTGTTTAATTTTTTGAGTTCTTTATATATTTTGGATATTAAACCTTTGTCAGATGAAGGGTTGGTGAAGATCTTTTCCCATTCTGTAGGCTGTCGCTTTGTTCTCTTGACAGTGTCTCCTGCCTTACAGAAGCTTCTCAGCCTCATGAGGTGCCATTTATTAATTGTTAACATTAAGGCCTGGGCTGTTGGTGTACTGTTCAGGACGTTGTTTCCTGTGCCTATGTGTCCCAGGCTCTTCCCCACTTTTTCCTCTAACTGAATTAATGTCTCTGGTTTTAAGTTGAGGTCTTTAATCCACTTGGATTTGAGTTTTGTGCATGGTGACAAATAAGGGTCTAATTGCATTTTTCTACATGTAGACATCCAGTTAGACCAGCACCATTTGTTGAAGATGCTATCCTTTTTCCATTGAATAGATTTGGCTTCTTTGTCAAAAAGTAGATACCTATTCTTATGACCACAGATAAGTGCTGCCCTAATCAAGAAAACTTCTCATTGCAACACATAGAGAAACACATCACGGAAAACACAACCAATCAAAATGCAGAGCCCAGTCACACCTACAACACAAATGCATGCACCTAAGGCTCAGGAAACTGTAGAAAAGGGCTGAAAATATTGTACAGGCTGGAGGACCAGGGAGATGCTGTGAGACTGGGTCTCCCAGTAATGGCAGAAACTACACCATAAATTCTCACCAACATGACTTCCTGAACATGGGCTGACCTAACCAAGGACAACAGCAATGCTAACGTGGGTGGGTGAAAGCCCATGGGGCCTCCATCCTCAGCCCTACACACAGAACTACAGGCAACTGAGGAATGCTGAGGGTAGGGGAAGTAGTCTTCCACCAGAAAGAGCACACCGATTGGTTATCCAACACCAAATGGACACCCTGAAACTTTCATATACAAGTAACATTATACAGACTGAGCAGGTTGTATGTACGGAGTGTGTGTGTGTGTGTGTGTGTGTGTGTGTGTGTGTGTGTGTGTGTAACAATTAATGAATAAAGGAGCCCATGAATTTGAAAAGAGAAAAAGATGGGTACATAGAAAGGCTTGAAGGGAGGAAAAGGAAGAAGGAAATGACATATTATAATATAAAACATTTACACAATTAAGTTTTATTTAGCTGTTTAAAAAATGAGACCATGAAATTTTCAGACAAATGGATGAAATAGAAAGAAACACATCCTGAGTGAAGTACCCCAGACCCAGAAAGAAAAATACGGCATGTACTCACTTATATGTAGACATTGGCTGTTAAGCCAATGATGGTCAAGCTACAATCCATAGAAGAACAGAGGGATTAAAGTAAGGAACCAAAGGGACCAGATAGATCTCATTAGGAAATAAAATAGAATGGATAATCATGGATGGATGTCAAGGCACTGGAACAGGAGGATCAAGTGGGAAGAGGGACAGAAAAGAGGGTTGACCAGTAGTACTTGGTTTTACCCTTGATTGGTTTGAATAAGGGAATATGGGGAGAGACAGAAGGGGACATCTAAGGAGTAATATAGAAACAGTGGAGTAGAAAAATCTAAAACATATACATATATGAAGGCAATCTAAATGAACTCACTAAATCATGACAAAGACAGAATCCTAACTGGACATTTCTTGTCACCAAACAAAGCTTCCAGTACTGGGATTGGGCTATATCTAATTGAGTTTTTGGCCATAGGAGTCCCATGGGAAACCCTAACAACCCAAGCTGTTGTCAAGACTACAGGATGCTCTTCACAAGCTGACAGGAAGATCCTATTGCTGAAGACAACACCAACACAACTCATTGAACATGGAGAGTTAAAGTTGGTGCCTACATGGAGCCTATACCCATACATTCTAGTGTCGTTAGTACAGGAAAGCCTCTGCACTCTACAAAAAGAGAAACGTAAACACCAGCCCAGTCACAAACACTTTGATCTACAGTGGTGTTCTGCCTGCAAGATATGCTAAGGTGATGGTGGCACAAAGCTTGAGGGAGTAACCAGCCAATAACTGATCTGACTTAAGGTCTACTCCACGAGATGGAACCCATACCTGACACTGATTTACTGACCAAAAACTGCAGAGTAGATGTCCCAGGAACCCAGAGTAAAACCAAGTACTACTAGTCTTAAAAGGATAAGAAAAGGAAAGAAAAAGTAGTCATGAATTTACTTCTAAATAACATTCTGCTGTACTCACAGAACAGTGCCTTGTTCAGCCATCATCCGAGAAGAAGATGGGAAGAAACACAGGGACCCACAGCCAGGAATAATATAGAGGGAGAGACCTTGAAAAACTAAGCCATAAATGTATGGACTGTCTCCATCAAATCCCAACTCAGGAATCAAGGAACCCTGTAGAAGAGGAAGCAGAAAGAGTGTAAAATTCCAAGGGGGTAAAGAGCACCAAGTAAACAAGGCCCTCTAAATCAATATGAACAAGCTCATATAAACTCATAGAGACTGAATCAGCATTCACAGGGCCTGCACCAGGTCCTCTGGGTACATATTATGACTTCGAGATTAGCATTTTTATGGGATTCCAGAAAGTGCAAGCAAGTGGGTCTCTTATTCTCATGCCTTCTCTTTGGAGGCTCTTTTTCTTCTGTTGGTTTGTCCTGTACAATTTTAATGGAGTAGTTTTTGTTTTATTTTATTGTATGTCAGTTTGTTATGTTTTATTATTATTGTCTTTGAGACAGCTCTTGTTTTCTAATGAGAGACAGAAGGTAATGGAGCTGGATGGGACAGAAGCTGGGGAGGAACTGACAGCAATAGTGAGGGCAAACTATAGTTGAGATGTATCATGTGGGAAAAGAATCTATTTTCAATAAAAATAAAATCTCAAAAGTAAAAGAAATATTTTTAAAAGGACTGATATCCAAAATATATAAAGAACTCAATAAACTAGACATCAACAAACCAATTACCCCAATTTAAAAATGAGATACAGACCTAAACAGGGAATGCTCTACAGATGACTCTAGCGGCTGAGAGGCACCTAAAGAAATGTTCAACATTCTTAGCCACCAGGGAAATCAAATTCAAAATGACTCTGAGATTCCATCTCACACCCGTCAGAATGACTAAGATCAAAAACTCAAAACGCAGCTCATGCTGGTGAGGATGTGGAGCAAGGGGAGCACTCCTCCACTGTTGGTGGGAGTGCAAATTTGTACAACCACTTCGGAAATCAATTTGGCAGTTTCTCAGAAAATTGAGAATAGATCTACCTCAAGACTCAGCTACACCACTCCTAGGCATATATGCAAAAGATGTTCTACCATACACAAGGACACTTGCTCACCTATGTTCATAGCAGCTTTATTCATAATATCCAGAAACTGGAAACAACCCAGATATCCATCAACCAAAGTATGGATAAGGAAAATGTGGTACATTTACACAATGGATTATTATTCAGACATTAAAAACAATGACATCGTGCAATTTGCAGGCAAATGGATGGAACTAGAAAAGATCATCCTGAGTGGGGTGACTCAGGCAGAAAGACAAGCACGGTGTGTACTCACTTACATATATACACATTAGTCATAAAGTACAAGATGACCATGCTGTTCACAGACTCAAATAAGTTAGGTAACAAGGAGGGCTGGCAGGGGGTGGGGGGGACACTTGAATATCACTGAGAAGGGGAAACAGATTAGATTTCAGGGGTGGAGGGAGAAAGGGGACTGGGTGGAGGATGGGTGGGGATGAGAAGTAGGAGGAATCAGGTTGGGGAGAACAGTGGGCAAGTACTAGGAGAAACAGCAGTATGGGAGGGGTGCTTCATGGGATGAGCTGGAAACCCACGACAATGAAAATCACCAGGAATCTATGAGGGTGACCCCAGCTAAGAGGCCTAGCAATGGAAGATATGGAGCCCGAACCGGACATCTGTAACCAAGCAAGACTTCCAATGGAGGGACCGGGACACCAACCCAGCCACAAAACTTTATACCTACGATATGCCCTGTCCACAAGATGTGTAGGGGTAAAAAGAGCAGAATTTGAGGGAATAGGCAACCAATGACTGGCCCAGCTTGAGACCCGTGCCATGAGAGGGAGCCCACCCCTGACACCATGAGCGATATTCTGCTATTCTTGTAGACAGGAGCCCAGCACAACTGTTACCAGAGAGGCTTCACTCAGTAACGGATGGAAACTGACACAGAGACCCACAGCCAGACATTAAGTGGAGCTTGGGAACTCCTGTGTAAGGAAAAGGGAGGAAGGACTGAAGGAGCCGCAGGGGTCAGGGACACCACAGGAAGAGCTGCAGAATCACGGAGACTGAACTGCCAACCTCAGAGCACGCACGGGACTGACTAGGCTTTCTGCACATATGTGTAACCGTTGTGCAGCTGGGTCTCCAGGTGGGAGCAGGGTCTGTCTCTGACTGCATTGCCTGTCTTCGGATCCCTTTCCTCTAATTGGGCTGCCTATAGATAGCCTATAGATAGCCTATAGATATCCTCTATAGGAGAAGATGTGCCTAGTCTTACTGCAACATGATATGCCAAAGCCGGCTGACATTCACGGATGGGGTGGGGGGCGGTGAGAGGGAGTGGTGGGGAGGAGAACGGGAAAGCTGTGATATGGGATGTAAAGTAAATGAATAATTAATTTTAAAGGGGTCTACTGAATAAAGATCATAAGAATTTCAATTTTGAAAAGTAACCCTCTACTTAGTAATGTCTCTACCCTTGAAGACTGCTTTTGTCTGATAGCGAGTTGGCTGCTCCGGCCTTCTGTCTAATGTTGTCACAGACAACTGGATGCTCCTCACTGTCTAGGAGACAGGCATGCCTTTCAGCATCTGCAGAGAACTACTCAGAAGGCCCGCTGTGAGCGTGAGCGGCACCATCGCATGTGCTGGGGTCCTAGACTGAATAAACAGGAGCAGCCTGGCTGACAACCAGGACTCCTCCCTCTCTCTCTCTCTCTCTCTCTCTCTCTCTCTCTCTCTCTCCTCTCTCTCCCTCCCTCTCCTTCTCCCTCTCTCTGCTCCAGGTCTCTGGACACATGCGACAAGCTGCCTCGAGTGTTTTGCTGTCTCACCGCCACCCTTCCCTTCCCTGCATGGTGACTATACCTTCAAACTGTGAAGCGATACACATTCCATTCTTTTTTTCTTTTTTAAAAAAATATTTATTTATTTATTATATATACAGTA
Source organism: Acomys russatus (assembly GCF_903995435.1). NCBI lineage: Eukaryota > Metazoa > Chordata > Mammalia > Rodentia > Muridae > Acomys > Acomys russatus. The sequence continues at coordinate 62,668,983 of NC_067154.1, read as the reverse complement.
TTCTGCCTGCATGTACACCTACAAGCCAGCAGAGGGAACCAGATCTTATTATTTCTGGGACTTGAACTCGGGACCTTTGGAAGAGCAGTCAGTGCTCCTTAACCTCTGAGCCATCTCTCCAGCCCCACATTCCATTCTTAAGCTGTTTATTTTGTCACAGCATCGAGAACAGAAATTCATATAGTAGGCACATACTGTTTCCATTGTCTCTCACCCATTCGGCCTTTAACTTTGTATTCACAGAAACGGCACAGCATCAGGTCTGGGGGAGGGGGTCCCCCTTAAATATATTTTTCCCATAATCTTTTATGTTATAAGTTCAATTCATTGATATTAATGATATACTTGAACTTGTTCACATCTGACCTCTAATTTTTCCATCTCTTCTATGCCTCATATTTTTTTTTTCTTGTTTCTTTCCTCTTTTTTAATTTTAGGGGGTTAATGAAGGATTTTAATTTGTTCTCATACTGCTGATCCATTTATTCCCTTTGAAATTAAAGCTGATATTGTAGTCTTTGAAATCATGCTATGTGCATTTAATATATATATATATTTCCACTTCTTTTCCAAAACGACAGGGCTCTGAGGCCCTCTCACAGACCACCATCCCTCCAGTACAGCTGAATGCTCCAATCTTGGGCCTTTTAAAAGACAAAAATAAAGCATTCTTCTCATATCTAGAAATTCTTTGTTGAAAACTTATGTATTCATCTTTTCCTATTTTTCACATGTCTCTTCTTTTGTACCACTCAGATCTTCCTTTTAGAATTGCTACTTTTTTTCCTTCAGAGGGCTTTTAAAGCTGGCTCAGTAGTGGTAGCTCCTGTACAATTTTTATATAAAAATGCCTTTATTTCTCTTTCAGTTTATATATATATATAGCCATGTCATTGGGTGCAGGAATCTAAGACGACATTTTTCTCTCATAAAGACATGATTCTAACATCTTCCCTAGTCTACGTGCCTTTGAGACATCTGTTCTTTGTCACATTTCATAGGTGATCTGTTTTCACCCGCCTCTGGCAACTTTAAAATCTCTCTTTAGCATTGTGGACTTCCATGTGCTGAATCTGGGCACAAGATAACTGTACATGTCTCTTCCAACACGTTGGCAAATTCTCAGCAATCATTTCTTTGAGTATCCCCTTGCTGGGTTCACTGGGCCCTTTTAGAAAATGCTCTCCAGTTCTGTGGCACATTTTCCATGTTATTTTTTTTTCTGCTTGACATTTAGGCATTTCTCTCAGATCCATCTTCCAGTAACTGTCTCTTTTTTAATCTGTCTAATGTACTGTTGAGGCATTATTATTATTATTATTATTATTTATTATTATTATTATTATTATTATTATTATTATTATTATTATTATTATTATTATTATTACAACAGTGGTAGCTCTGTTTTCAGAAGTTCCATTTTGGTTTTTGCCTGAATCTTCTTGGCCATGTCTTACAGCTGCCATGGTTGCTTGTCAAAAATGATCCCATCCTCTCTAAGCAGTAAAAGTAATCTTATCCAAGACAGAAACCCAGAAGGCGGGCATTCTAGAAAGACTTAGGCAGCCTCCAAGCTCTGTGGAAACTAGCCATGGCTCAGAACTTAACGTAATGGATACATCTCAAGCTGTGACCTGTGGCCATGTCTGTTTGGGATGAGCTGGTGCCCCAGCCACAAAGCCTGGCTCAGCAGAACTGGAGCAGATGGCCTGCCACGCCCTATCACTCTTGTCAGTCCTTTCTCAGACCCACACCCTGCAGTTACGGTCCCCCTTGTGTTTTGTTTTGTTTTGTTTTGTTTTGTTTTTGAGACAGGGTTTCTCTGTGTAGCCTTGGCTGTCCTAGACTCACTTTGTAGACCAGGCTGGCCTCGAACCCACAGTGACCCACCTGCCTCTGCCTCACGAGTGATGGGATTACAGGTGTGAGCCACCACACCCAGCTTACAGTCTCCCTTGTAAAATCTGACTCTGTCTGTTACCACACATAATTTGTGTGTCTTACCCAGTAAACAGGGCCTCAGTGAGTGCAAAGCAAGCCTCCTCTGCCCCAGCGTCCCTCTTGTTTCCAGCCCCCACCTTAGCGGCTACATGAAGGTCAAATGCGCTGTTAGCCCCACCCCTAGGATAACCCCTTCCTCCTGATGCCTTGCTGTCAGAGACTGTTTACGTCTCTAAGGAAAGCTTGGAGGAATCTCCTCCATCTTCAAACCAAGCAGTTCGTCAAAAAAAAAAAAAAAAAAAAAAAAAAAAAAGTACATTTTAAATAGAATCTCGTTATTTCTCAGTGGAAAGGAGCCCAGAGTCCTTCACTCTCATACTGACAGTTTAATTTGGACTTCAAAATAATCCTCATGGCGGCGCTGGCTCCATTATGACACCTGTCAAATCTCAGGACTTACCAAGGACTGGCCAACCAGCTTCTCCCTCAAACACATTCGTCCAAGATAGCAAACTGACGACCATCGCTGACAATGCTCCCCGGAGAATCTAGAAGAATCCTGCGGAAGTATTGGGATCCACAACACTGGCAGTGAATAAATAAATACGTCCTCCATCTTGCTTGCATCACCTAAGCACTTTTAACGCTCCTGTGCCTGCGAGTCTAAGCGCAATGACTGCAGCCTCTGTCCTCGGCCGTGTTCACAGACCAGGTAGATAAGCAGACCAGTAAAGTGATGTCATGCCTACCAAAGAACAGAAGAGGAGCCAGCAGATGGTCCCCACGAAACACCCCAGACCCAGGGCAGGGTGAGCCAGCTAGGCAAGTAACTTCCCAAGACCCACCCTGTGGGAGCTGGTGGGATGACATCTATGGCACATGTTTCTGCTGAAATCCATGCACACGTCCATGGTCTGTACTGCAGCCTGAAGCCACAGTGAGGTCCATGGGCCAGGCTGCTGCCAAGGTGGCTCAAGCTGCCATCTGAGACCATGGTGAAGTCCAGGTTCTCACTGCCACCAAGTGCCACATCTCGGTCAGAGGCCCTGGTGTAATTGGGGGAGGTCTGTGTTAATGTCCATCGTCTGGATTTCCACCAAGGGCCATGTGGAAGTGGCCTGTGGTCTGTGCTGCCTCTGGAAGCCATGTCCATGTTTGCAAGAGGTTCTGCCATGTGGGAGCCATATTGATGCGGGTGGCCTGTACTGACACCTGAGTCTATATTCATGTCCACGGAACAGGCAGTCTCTGGGGGTCTTGTTGGGGTCTGTGGTCCTGCTGCAGCAGGGAGCCACGTTCATGGTCTGTGCTGTCATCAGAAACCAATGGAGGTCCATGATCCATGCTCCCGCTGGCTGTGAGCAACAAGGAGGCTACTTGTGCCTTCATTGACTGCAGGTGTATAGCTGAGAGAGACATAGAAGGCTTATGTGAAAATCCTACTGCAGGTGTTTTGTTTGTTTGTTTGTTTGTTTTGGTTTTTTTGTTTTGTTTTGTTTTTGTTTTGTTGTTGTTTTGGTTTGGTTTTGGTTTTTCAAGACAGGGTTTCTCTGCATGGCACTGGCTGTCCTGGAACTTGCTCTGCAGACCATGATGGCCTTGACCTCACAGAGATCTGCCTGCCACTGCCTCCCAAGTGCTGGTATTAAAGGCATGCACCTGTACTGCTTGACTATATTTTAAACTCTAATTTATTTAAGGTTCCTTAAGCCATGAGCTCCCTTTCAACCCCCAGCACTAGGCAGGGGAGGAAGAAGGTTATAAGGGACGTAGGTCTCTTTAGACTTGGTTCCAGCTGGCTAGGGTCATCAGGTTCTTTGGGGGCAACAATAATCTCAGTCCTCTGGATATCCGGCGCTGCCTTCTTCCTTCTCCATTCTCTAATTGTCTCCTAGAAGCCTCTCTCTGTCTGTCTGTCTGTCTGTCTCTCTCTGTCTCTGTCTCTCTCTGTCTCTCTGTCTGTCTCTGTCTGTCTGTCTGTCTCTCTGTCTCTGTCTCTCTGTGTCTGTCTCTCTCTGTCTCTCTGTCTCTCTGTCTCTCTGTGTCTGTCTCTCTCTGTCTCTCTGTCTCTGTCTCTCTGTCTCTCTGTCTCTCTGTGTCTGTCTCTTTCTGTCTCTCTGTGTCTCTGTCTCTCTCTCTCTCTGTGTCTCTGTCTCTCTCTGTCTCTCTGTCTCTCTGTCTCTCTGACTCTCTTTCTTTCTCTCTCTCTCCTCCCTCAAAGCATCCTTTTCCTCTCTCTGGGCTCTGTTATTTATACATAACCCTGTCAGAGTCCTCAACACTAATCTAACCGCAGCTGGAAAAGGCTACACCCCTCTCCAAGCTGCACAAGGCTGTTATCATCATGAAAACTAAGGCAGTTCCATATCCCACATTTGGGTGTAAAAGTAACTTTATTCTTCTGATTCAATTGTTATCCTAGAGGCTAATTGCCTCCTTCTGTTAACCTAGGCCTATTCCTGGGAGCTTCCAGCCTCCACAAAAATCTAATCTAGGCCTAGAATGTTTTCAGCCTCTGAGACTCACTGATTAATAAGCTTACCCTTACTTGTTCTTTCTGAGCTCTGGGCAAGCTGCTTCAACTCGGCTGTTCTGGTTTATACTCTTCTCCCAGCTGACTTATTTAATCTGGGCTTCACTCTTGACCCAGAATTGCTCTGCTTGGCCTCAACTAACCCAGCAATCTGCTCTAATCTTCTGGCTTCCCCTCATTTTCTGGCCTGTTCCATCTTCACCTGAGTTCTCTCTCTGCAACCCATCTCTCTATTACTGTCCTGGTAAAACTGCCTCTTAACAAACAGCCAAAACACTGTGAATGTAACATTAATACAATTCCTGATTGTTTCCTGGTTCTTCTTGCTGTATGTGTTTTATGTTATATACATGTAATAATATAAATGTATATGTAAAAAATAAAAAATACTTTAAAAAATGTCTCTTAAGTAGTTTCCCTTTCCTCTCCCTTCTCATGAGAGTCACGCAAATTCTATTCTCTCAAATCTTCTTTGATTCATCACCTTTTCTGCCACTCAATCGGACATCATTTTCAAACATGGGTGCTTCCTTGTACAAACTAACTTTACCTTCATTTGGGATTAAAGGCATGTACCACCACACCTGGACCTGAGTTTTTCTTTACCTAATACTTGCTCTGTATCAGGTGTGTCTGTCTCTGTCTCCTGGACTGAAGGCCTGTCTGTGTTCCAGCTGGATCGCACAGACCTAGAAGGTCTTTGGATGTGATCTCTCCCAGAGCAGCCATGTTCTCAATTAAAATTCTTCTACACTTAGGATTAAAACGAAAACCCATTTACATAACATAACTGAGTTTTCAAAGGAACCAAAACTTCCACTACACCCTAATCTCCCAACCACCGCCACCCCCCCACCCCCCAAGTAACAGCCTAGACAGGAAGCCACTGAAGAGGACACTTTATATGTGTGGCAGAGCGTAAGAGGAGCTGTCCGCAACTGATGGCTTCTGGGGAGGTGCAGTGCGGGGGCGGAAGGACTCAGCTCTATGCCAAGAGGCAGGCCACCTAGAATTTGACCATGCTCCAGAAAGTATAGCAATAACACAAAGTGGACTCTCTGTTTTTTCTTTCTTTCTTTCTATTCCTTTCATTATTATAATTATTATCTTAATCTTTTATTTCTTTCGGAGGGAGGTTACAAGGAGGTGGCAGGCATGGACAGCCTGGGAAGCTATTGTGACTGGGGTGCATGATGTCAAATTCCCAGAGGATCAATAAAAATGTTAAGTAGAGGCAGGGGAAGAGCAGAGGAGGAACAGACTGTGCTGTGCTGCCATTTCTTGTTTCTGACAGCAATAGAGAGTCAACAGATATGGAAAGGAGCTTTCCCGGAGATTTCCTTATCTGACTGACAGCAGAAACTTGGGAGAAATAAAGACTGCTATAAATCCCTTCTCCCCAGGAGTTATAGCCGTGGGCTGAAAAGCCATCTGAGATGAGTCTACAGAAATGAATGCTATGAAAATAACCCTCATCTTCCATTAGTTTTCCCATATACTTGTCTTTCCACAATTTACCACCCTGGAGGGCTTTAGCACTCACTTCCTTTGTCTACTTAATCCTCCAGAATCTATGACCCTTTGTTAAAATTATTTGTAAGCTTCCATTCTGTTTCTTTGGATCTCTGCATCTTTCCTCTGAAGCCCCTATACACATAAGAATATAAACATCAGTGAGGAAACAGATGCCTGTTCTCCTACTAGCCTGCCGCCTGCTAGTGCAATCCACAGGTCGCTAGGTCACAGAATCTGAGAAAGCAGAGGAAAAGCCTGTTCCTGCCCTACAGAGATCTGCATACATATTAAAACGCAGAGAGGGGGCGTTGCTTTTTTCCTTTAAGGAGATGAGGGGAAGGAAGGGCAGGGACAGGTTCATAGAGGAGGCAGGAGATGCCTGTGAAGTGCCATGAGGGGAAAAAAATAAGAACTGGTCAAGTGGAGAAAGTTTAAGACAGAGAGGACAGCAAGAACCGGGAACAGCAAGCGTTTCGACGTGGCCAGAGAACGGACCGTGTGTTGAGTAGCCTCCCGCTGAGATCTGAGAGTCACAGTCAGGAAGCCTGGGTTGTATTCAGAGGGCAATAGAGGAGATATTGGTGGGCAGGAAACAGCCATGCGGTCGGCTGGATTTGCATCCTACTCATCATGAGGCTACGCTGTAGTTTGGTGTGTGTGCTGAGGCCACATCCTTCTAGACCAGAACTATGGTAGTTTCTGAAGAGCAGAACTCATCTATATCATCCCCCCTCCCCTCCCTACCCGCCCCCCCCCTTCCCCCCCCCCCCCCCCCGTGCCTAGGAAGACTGAGGTTCCAGCACAGGGAAGCAGGGCTCAGAGGGGCTTATCATGAGACCAGTGAAAGAAAACCCTGGGATGCTTGGAGGCGCCCCCTTCCAGAAGATGACATGTGGTCCTTGGCCATTAGGGTGAGGCAGGGGAGAGTGACAAGGCTCCGGCTAGGTATATGTTGTGATATTTTTTCCTGATGACATGTTACCAGATGTCTGTCCACCCAAGGTGGAACACTGACAACAGAGCAAACAAGTCCACCCAAGATTAACTTATAGATTAATGTATGGAACCAGTGAAATTGCTGGTGTTATTTTCAGAGGCAGCTGCCTCACTGAAAAACGTAAGCGATGACTCACAAAAGCTGCATCCCTGGAACTCTGCACAGATCTACAGACCTCTTCCCAGTGGTTGTTAGTGCTTACCTAACCTTGGGGAGGCGCCTTGTGAATCGCTTAAGTCTCATGAACTTCCTGAAACTTGTGATCCGTTTTTACTTCCTGGGTTTTCTATGTATTTTTTAAAACTCTTGCACACTCAGGTTTACACTTGCTCCCATGTGCCTGCATCCATGTTAACACCCGTGGACACATCTGAACACTCACATTGGGTTTTCTAAATTTACTTCCTCAGTCTTAAAGCAGATCTCATCAGGATATACTGCTTTAATTTAGAAGAAATTGCATGTATTAATTATTTTGGCATTAAAATGTCAAACTATCCTACAGAAAAAAAATTAAGAAAGAAGAGATTTAATTTCATCTGTGTTTTCAAAGCCCTTCAGTTGGTGTGGTGGTTTGAATGAGAATGACACCCCCACACCCCCAACACCCCCACATCCCCCCACCCTCCCACCCCCGCCGTACATAGGCTTCCGCTTTTGAATGCTTAGTTGTCAGAGAGTAGCACTATTTTAAAGGGATTAGGTGGTATGCCTTGTTGGATGAGATGTGTCACTGGGGTTGTCGGCTCAATTTTCTTAATCAATATATTTCATTACAAGCTTATTAACCAAGCGTATGTCACTTATAACCCGACTAACCAAAACAATAGCAAAAGAGGATTAACAGACACAATAACAAAACCGTAAGGATATCCGTTCCGAGGAACGATTCTCCCGGCATACTCAGCAGGATTTCTTCTGCTGGAACCTGGAGTAACCAGAACCCAGAACTTCAACAGAAGCCCAGAGCCCCAAAGCCTTTCCTCAAGCAGTTCTCTCTAGGAGCTTCTTGAAATGGAGCGATGAACAGCCAAAACTATCTCAAGTCTCCAAAAAGCCCCGCCTCCAGTTCTGGGCTTATTTAAATAACTCCTCCCAGAGTCTGTTCACAGTGTCTTTTCAGCTGGTAACAATCAAGCTCCCGCGCGAGGTGGTTGGTCTTCTAGTGGATTAACATCACCTGTTCTCTCACAAGACGGTTCCGATCCCACACTTGGGATCCTAAAAAACAGTTTCTCTCTCCTTCAAATGGTCTTGCAAACAGAACTAAAGAGAGCTTGCCCAGGAGGCAGCGGAGAAGGTTCCTGGAGAGTGTGGGCTGCTAGAACAATGATGGCCCAATAACTAAGAGCACTGGCTGCTCTTCTAAGGGGGCTGGTGTGGATTCCCAGCACCTCACATGGCCTTTCACAACTACCCATAACTCCAGTTCCAGGGGGTCTGAAGCTCTCTCCTGGTCTCTGCAGGCACTAGGCACGCGTGTGGTACACAGACATACGTGCGGGCCAAACACCCATACACACAGAAAGGCCTAATGAAAAACATAATAGTGAGACAAACTGGGGCACACCTGTTCCTGACTCCTCCTGCCTAGTGAAGGGTGTAGACTTGGCAGGACAGTGAGGACTCCCCTCCTCTAAAAAAAGAACAAAGACTGTATCTATGTGCCTGTCGGGGCTCGGCTCGTGACTGAATATGTGCCTGATGAATGAACAAAAGAAAAGGGTCCTGGACAAATACAAGAGCTAATGAAAACGTATATATCTGGTGGAATTAGCCTCAGCATGACACCAGCCTGGCCCTAAATCCTGTGTCCTCGCCACCTAATTTCCAGTGTGCCTAAGAGCATGTTTCTCCACTGTTCTCCTTACTCTATTTCGTTAGTTTGTTTCTATTTATTAGAGACGTCTCAACTTTGTTTAACCTGCACTTCTCTGTTCGTGAGGACTGCATGCCCGTGCCATGTGACAGGTTTTATATATGCACAAAGAAATTAAAATACAGACAGGCCAATAATCAACAGGCAGATAATAATACCATCGCTTGTCTTGTTCCAAAACCTGTGTGTGTGTGTGTGTGTGTGTGTGTGTGTTTCCTGCTGTGAAAGGCAGGCTCAAAATCTTCATCACCTGCTTAGCTGTCAACGTTCTCAACCTCGACTCCACCGTGTTCTAGATGCAGACACCAGGGGCTGACTCAGCAGCTAGCTGAGTGGAACAACTGCGCACAGCTCTTCGTGCAGCCCCGGCACGGAACATGGCCTCCTGATTAGTGTCAAGCCTTGCGAGGAAACAAATGGCAGGCTCTAAAGATCGTGTGCCCTACTTCTCAGAAGCCACGGGTAGGCTAGGTTACACGGCATAGGGGACTGTGCAGTCGTAATTACCTTGAGGACATTGTGACGAGCCCAGATTATCCCTGATACACAGAGGGGACCTAGTGTGGCCTCAGACTTCTGTAACAAGCACAGGAATCTCTTCTTGGTAGCCTGAGATTCCTCTGCTTACCACAGAAGTCTGTTGATACCCTATGAGCATATACAGTGGCAGGAGGTCCCCCTCTGTCACAGTCATAGGGGAGGGGAGTAAGGGGAAAACGGGAGGGACGGAGAAATGGGAGGATACAAGGGAAGGGATAACAATTGAGATGTAATATGAATAAATTAATAAAATATATTTTAAAAATATAAAAAATATATATTATAAAAATATCAGAGTCAATGAGAAAGACGTGAAGAAAGGAGGAGGCTAGGTCAGCGTGGCTGACTCTGAACACGGAGGAAGAGGCCTTGAGCAAAGCAGGCAGATACCAACTGAAAAGAGACAGAAAACTGGGCTGCGCCCTAACATCTCCAGGAGCGCAGGAGGCTCAGGCAGCCTGAGCTTCCTGAAAGAGATGCTCTCCAATCTGCTGAGCTGCTTGCAGGCTGCGCAGTGGACGCTAAGCTTCTGGCCGCCCTGAGATTTTAGCAAAGCAGCTGTCTTTGAGTCATTTCTGTGACTTTTGGTAACATTTCACCCACATTCCTGTAAGCAACCCCAACAAAAAAAACCTCACTGATTGACCCAGTTGGACTTTGGTGGCATCTTGGTCTGTTGTCATTTCCCTATCTGGGTTGAGGAGATATTTGTATGTATCTCTCCCCAGTAATAGTGCCATAGACATTTATGCCAATAAGCTACTCACAGGTGGTTGAAATGTAAAGCTTACAACATGCATAATATTCCACAGAAAGCAGAAATGCCTCCTTAGCCTGAACCCCACGTGAGTAGGCAGCAGGAACCAGACATAAACATGTTGGTCTGTGATATGTGCAGATTGTTGCACTGGCGATGCAGTTTAAGTGCACGGGCACCTTTAGCTTTTGTAAACTCTTCTTCAAACTAAAGCATTTTACTACGGTGAACACTCTAAGTGTCTAATTCTGTCTACTAGAGTTCCTAGAAAAAGAGAAGAAAAAAAGAAAGAAAGAAAGAAATTAAGAAAGAAAGAAAGAAATTACTCAAGAATGAAACTAGAGTCCTGGGATTCTACTTCTTGGTAATAGTGTTGTGTAAATTTTTAATCATTTCAACAAAGGTAAAATAAGACACCATAATCATTTCAAGCCTTACACTCACATTGCGTTCTGTGCTTTCAGAACTTCCGTGGCTGCCTATGATATGACCCCCAGGACAACCTTCTGTGGTTTGAATATGAAATGTCTCCCATAGACTCATGGGTCTAAATGCTTGGTCCCTGATGGCGGCGCCATTTTGAAGGTTGTGTACAAGACCAGTACGGTTTCATAGCCTGGACTGTTCGCTCCTTGTTTTCTGGCTGTGGTCATAGTGTGGCCAACCGCCTCGCACTCCTGCATCCGTGCCTGCCCACCACGATGTGCCCTACAGCTTCCTACACTACTATGCAAGCCCGAGGAAGCCCTTCTCCTCTTCGCTCGTTTCTTGGTTTCTTGTCATATATTTTAGTCACAGAAAAAAAAAAAGCCACTAAAGCTAAGCTAGGGATCATTTGTGCCCATCACTACACAGTAACTGACACCATAGGGTATGGGAAGTGGGGTGGCTGCGGGGGATGTGGGGGGCGGGGACTAAAACCAATCCCAGGTCAGGGTGCCCAGACTCTCCTCGGTCTCAGCCGTAGTGAACACTTTGTGGATTATGTCTTCGTTTAGCCTCAGAACATTGTCCTCTCTACAGTTGGGGTGATACAACAATTGTGCCGACTGAAAGTGCTTCAGAGCAAATTACAAGCGTCCATCACAAAGCTTAGCATCACATTACAAGTGGCTCATTGAGCCACCGGGCAGTTTGTTTGCAGGAGAAGCAAGCGGCTTTCTGCATAATCCATCAGTGCAGCTGGCAATAGCAGGAGCTGAGATAAAGGATGCAGTTCAGGGGCAGGAGCCTCATTTACGGACAAGTGAGGAGACCCTAATGGAACAGCATTTTGGCCCTGTCATCATCATCCTGAGAAAATTCCCTGTGAGGTTTCCCATTTGAATCTTGGGCATATTTATGAAGATCAAAGTAATGGCTCTTTAAAATTAATTACATGAATTTGTAGCTCAACAACCTTGAGTGAAAGACGGATGTTGTACCCCATGCCTTGTTACAGCTGTACATCAAAAGCCTGGGGCTCTGGGGAGAGCAGAGTCCCCCTCCGCATCAGCCGCGAGCAGCCGGGACAGACATGGAAAGAGTACAAAAGATCAGTCCCCAAAGTTGTTGTGACAGCTTAATTGTATTATGGTGCTTAGATAATTCCCATTTATTTGGCTTTTTCCTCAGCTCCAATGCTGGCCCCCCAAGCACAGCTATTACCAGGAAAATTAAGATTCACAACTTTAATGGGTCCGCTTGCTCTCTCTAATGCTGTCCCTGCTCAAAAATCCTGGTAATTGTTCCACGCTGATCAGGACTTCCCCCCAGCCCATAACATGCTGAGACCCGACAGCAACTAACTAATTGCAATTAAAATCTCCCACGTGAGTGGAAGAGAATAACATAAATTAATCAGTACATTAGCAGAATTACATTTAAATGTTCAAATGTGCATCCAACATAGTGGGACATTTTAAATTATAAAGCAAAGTACTTCATTACAGATGCTGATATTTTAATGAGGAAATGTGATGTTTGGTTAAATGGGAGTACAATATAGAAACTTCCTTAAAATTAGCATCGATGATGCATTTTAATTCCAGAAACAAGTTGTGATCTGCGTAATTCCTGCAAATCAGCGTTTAAAAAAAAATTGCCTGGAGCTATGGAGACAGTTGATCATGTCATTCTCTGAAGAATTAATAATTTCAGCTGTACTAACTAGCATTTTATGTAAATTGTCGGATAAATCACAGCAATAAATACAGGTTTTAGAAGAGCAAAACAGTATGCTTCTCTGTAATTTATTCAGTCATCAATCCGTGTATACTGAGGCTAAGGGATATGAAATATTCAACATCCAGGCCAATAAATAAATAAGTAAGAGGAAAAGAAAAAAGAAGAGACTGTCTCCTATGCTGGCATGGGGGGAGGGGGGTTGGGGGTAAGGCAGGAAAGTCCATCGAGTCTTCCAAAATTGTAAGTAGGAAAACATGAATATAAACGTAAAAGTTGGGATTATGACTTGAGAAGATTTGAACCAAGAGGGCTTGCCGCCTAACTCCTGTGATCTCTGTGACCATCCACATGGTGGAAGGAGAGAACGAACCAACGACATTTACAAGTTGCCCTTGGACCACCACAGACACACACACACACACACACACACACACACACACACACACACACACACACACACACACACTAAATAGTAAAAAGAAGGGATCTTCTCCCTAAACAAGCCTCTTTCCCAACAGTGATCACTCCCTGCTGTTTCTCCTACTGAAACACCCTATCTTGCTGTCTCTGTGACGCGTCACTGTTGTACACCAGGTGGCAGGAGTCCGTCTTCTCCTGAGTGGTTAGAGCAGAGCTGGGCACCCTGACATGTGTAAAGATGCCTGCTCACTTACTGACATTACCATGGACACTGCTGGGTTTTCCTAAAGCTAGTGGTCTTGATAAACAGACGTTGAGTACAAAACCTTCTTCCTTTTTTGTGCTTTGGGGGGGAAAGGGCTGCTGCAAAGATTCCTCCCTTTTCTCCACAGACACAGACAACACTCAGAGATGGTTCCCTCGCTTACGTTCAAGAAGAATACACAGAAACCAAGTCCCACTATTGGCCTCAGGAAAACTTAGCCATTCTGGACACAGTGCCACACACTTATAATGCCAGCGTTATGGAGGGCAGTGAGGAAAGGTGTTCTGTGGCAGCTTACCCCATGGCAGATAGGACTCAGAGGAAATGATAATTAATAATAAATATGAACATAATAATAATAATATCAGTATAATCAGCTGCCCCACTTGTTATCACAGAGCAATTGAAACCAGGCGTTTGACCAAGTTTTGACTAAGCATCTACCCTTCCCAAGTGCCCAGACCTGGGACACCATCAGTCTATGTAGCGCACAGATGAGAAGAGGCCAGCCACAGGTTGGAATGCTCTCCGATACTCTGTACCCACCATGGTTTGAAGTCTTCCGTGCCTGCAGGCCTGAAGGCAGAGCACTCTCCATGCTACAGGGATCTCTCCACCTTACAAAAAGCCTTTGAACAAAAGCTCTCCCTCCGAAGTGTCTCCCATCAAGCACAGTGATTAGTGGCCTCCAAATGTGACCCAGAGCACTACCGAGAGCTATGCAAAGGCATATCACCGCATCACATGAATTAATCATAGCTAATCCAAGAATAAATTGAGACTACTGAAATTTGACAGAAAACATGGGTTTTTATGTGTGCTTTGTCTGCACATATGTCTGTGGACCGTGTGCATGCAGTGTCTGCCACCACATGGGTGCTGGGAATCAACTGAGGTCCTCCAGAAGAGCAGCCTGTGCCCTTAACTTTCTGAGCTGTCCCTACAACTCCTTCAACAACACAATTTTTATTTATTTATTTTAAAGATTTATTTATTTATAATTTGTACAGTAAGTATTCTGCCCACGTGTGTGCCTACCCGCCAGAAGAGGGCACCAGATCTCATAAATGAAGATGAGCCACCATGTGGTTGCTGGGAATTGTACTCAGGGCCTTTGGAAGAGCAGACAGTGTTCTTAGCCTCTGAGCCATCTCTCCAGGCCCCTTCAACACAGTTTTAAACTTACTCCCATAGTAAAACATTTACCATTTTGTAGCCCATGAACAGGGCAATGACACTTAAGCAAAAGGAGCTCTGGCTTTCCCAAAAAGGAATTTAAGGCTTAAAGAGTATGCTGCCTTGCCCACCTCTGCAGGGAGCAAGAACATACAGCCAGGGCCATCTGGATCTTAATTACTAGGAAACCTAACGTCTGACGGACACCAGATCGGGGACCTATTGCTCACAAATGTATAAATGCCTCAACTTCTAGAGCAAATGCAGTACTGCACAAACACACACACACACACACACACACACACACACACACACACACACACACACACATGCATGCACATACGCATATGCCCTCACCAAGTTACATAAAGTTGTAACTGGGTCTTAGACTAGACGTCTACTTTGCTGGTTGCTGGGAACAAACACAGGACAAATGGCATCCATAAGGAAGGGAAGGTTATGTCTCACAGTTTGGAGGGTTGCAACCCATAACCCTGGGTAAGGCACAGAAGCAAGAGTGTAAAGCGGCTGGCCACGCTGTACCCACAGTCAGGGACCTGCCAGACATGAATGCTGGTGCCCGAGTGGCATCCTCTTCTCCCCCTTTTTTATTCAGTCTGGACCCCCTATGTCATGGCTTGGTGCCACTGATGTGGACGGTGGCTCCTACAACCTTAGTTATACCTCTCTGAAAATGCTCTCACAGACAAGCTCAGGGATGTGAATCCGGTCATGTTGACAGTGAAGATGAATCTCTCTTCTGTGACATACCGCTTACATACACGCCCATCAGAGAATAGATGGCCCTCTGTGAGATCCATGACATGGGTCCCTCGTGAGCATGTTTATCATGTTCACTATAATAGTGACAAGGATTAAAAAGAAAATAGTATCGAGAAAGATTAACATGACTATACCAACAGGTGATTATAAGTTCCTTTGAAATGGCTGAATCTCTCCCCCAAAGACATGTTGAAGTCTTAACCCTTAGAACTCATGAATGTGGACTTACATGAAAATGAAAGTGAGATTGTTATAGTTATAATTAGCCAAGATGGTCACACTAGAATAGAGCGGCCCTTCATCTGAAATGGCTATGTTCTTCCAAGAAGAGACCGTTGTATGAAGGCAGACATGGGAAGAAGTCAGTCATGGGGCAAACATGCAGAGACTGAAGGTCAAGGAACCTGCAGCCACCAAACACTGGGAGGAAGAGGATGGCTCCAGGGATTTCAGAGAGACCTTCTAGAATGGTTCTGCGAGGGCCTTGCTTTATGTGTCTGCCCTGTAGAAGTGCAACAGAGTGAAGGTGCGTGCTGCTGCACTTCTCTGGAGGACCCAGCAGACTAGCACACGGGAGGGGATGCAGTAGCTATGTGTCTGAATATGCAATGCCCGCCCTCCATAGACCCCAGGGTTTGTGGCACTGTTCGGGAAGGCCATGGAGCCTTCTGGAGGCGGAGCCTTGCTGGAGGAGGTATGTCAGGAGGGAAGGGCAGTGGGGGAAAGAGTGTTTTTAGGTTTTATAGCCTGGCCTCACGTCCTTTTCTCTCTCTGCTTCCTGACTGCCAGGCTGGTTCACACTCCAAGTCTTCTTCGAAGTTAACTATAAACAAACAAACAAACAAACAAACACCCTTTATCCTCTACTTGTTTTTGGTTGTCATTTTCTCACAGCAACAGAAAAGTAACTTGTGCAATCTAGAGGCAAACAAACTACTCTAGAGGCTTTCGCTTTGGAAGTTCCAATATGAGAAGAGAAAATTCTGGGCCAGAGCGGTTGTGACAATGAGACTAGATAACTTATTGACCAACCGAGTGGCTTCCCATTAGACTGTTAGGAAAACCCCACTTTCATAATCAATTAAGGGTCAGAGAAAACAGGCAGCTGGGAAGTCAAGCCAGAGAACGGCTGCCAAAGACAAAGATTGCATTTTCCTTGGCTTCTAGATCCAAGTGAAGGGCAGCAATCTTCAAAATCATGATGGTGCTGATGCAGCTTTGTAACTTAAAGAAATAATATACACATAACCCAACGCTCTTCTACAATGAAGACAGACAATGCAGCCTTAAAGAGTTGGCTCTCGTAAAAGTTCACGGAGCCAGGTAGACACACGGAAGCTGGGCAGTCTCCATTCCAAGGTCAATCCAGTCTGCAATAAGTAGGAAGGGGATTTTAAGGTGGAAATGCCTTAGGATGACCTTGTTGTGTCAGAAAGTCCTACCTTACCTTTCCTGGATCACTGTGTGGAAGGTAAATAACTCATTGCTTTCTTGGGCATGGGGGTCATCCCGCCCATTTTCCAGGGAAGTGGTAATGCCTTGCGTTCCTAGTGTTTCCTGTAAGCTTTCTTGTTACTCAGATATGAGTCCCAACAAGAGATGCTGACCATAAAGACTACCCGCTGTTCTCAGAGATCTGGAAGGAGGGAGCATGCCATGCCACATGGAGAATCCTGTCGGGGAAGGGCTAGTGGAAAGAACACGGAACAGGGCTTAACAGGCGCCCTTTCTGCTGTTTCTGCAAGAACTAGCCTGCAGAGCAGGCAGACAGGCTGGGGGATTGCTGGTTTGAGTAATTTCAGTGAGATCTGGCCTATAGAGTTGTCCCCAGTCATCCGGTATGTGTCTCTGGCTGAGAAGGATAGAGGATAAGGGTTCAGGAAAGGTGTTTGAGGTATGAGCCCCAGATTGGCTGGTTTTGATGTGAATGAGAGAGCTGGCTAAGCATGGGAGAGGCATGTTCATCAGCAAAGATCTAAGATGTCAACGCAAGAGCAAAATCATGGCCAACGCTTGTATCTAAATACTTAGGGCTTTATTTTTAGGACCCAGCAGGGTAATGGGAGTCACTGTGATCACGTAGAAGAAGAACTTCACAGGGGAAAGGGTTGTTTTTGTCACAGTTTCAGAAGGAAGCCACGGAAGTACAGCTGATGTCATAGTGGGCACGAAAGATACAGGAAAAGTGAGGACACAGAAAAGGCCTCCAGTGACAGCGATGGTTCAGCTTCCCCCCCAACACACACACACACATACCTTTCACGTCCTCTCAATCGTTCCACCATATTATGAATCCATAAAAGGATTAACCCATTCTAGGTGAGAGTCCTCAGGACTGAAGAGTCTCTGGAAACTCATTCATAGACCCAGAAGCGCATTTTCTTGACCTGGGTTTTTCTTAAGACAAACCACATTGACAAACTAGCCATCACCATGGGTCAATCTGAGGACAGAGGGGTTGCAGTCCAATGGTGGAGAGGAGGAGCAAGCCAGGAAACGAAGACAGGGCCTGTATATTTGAGAATCAGAGACTAGAGTGAAGGAGAGATAAATCTGTTTTTTTATGATCCCAAGTATGGGATGGGGAACGGTCTTGTGAGAACAGGTGAGGTTAATCCACTAGAAGACCAACCACCTCCTGCGGGAGCTTGATTGTTGCCAGGTGAGAAGATCCTGTGAACAGACTCTGGGAGGAGATATATAAATGAGCCCAGAACTGGAGGTGGGGCCTTTGGAGACTTGGGGTAGTTTTGGCTGTTTATCGCTCCCACTTTGAGACACTCCTAGAGAGAACAGCTCAAGGGAAGGCTTCAGGGCTCTGGGCTCCTGCTGAGGTTCTGGGTTCTGGTTACTCCAGGTTCTAGCAGAAGAAATCCTGCTGATTATGCCAGGAGAATCGCTCCTCTGAACTGATATCCTTACGGTTTTGTTATTCTTTAATCCTCTTTTCCTATTGTTTTGGTTAGTCGGGTTATAAGGGACATATGCTCGGTTAATAAGTTCATAATAAAATATATTGGTTAAGAAAACTGAGCCTATGCTACAGCTGTATCCTGAGGATGCTTTGGGGACCAGAACCTACCCGTGGGAGAGGTGTACACTATAGACATGGATAGCTGTAGGTGCCTGGTCTTGAGTGACAAGGACTCATCCATCTCAATAAGAAAAAAATCTCCAACAGAGTCAGCACCTTTCACATTTTAAACAACTCAGCACTGATGTAAGATATGACCTGCTTATTAATTCAATACTATGAAAACCATAAGGTGAAAAGAGAAATTCAGCCCACGGGTCACTTGATACAGGAGACGATGTAACTATCATAAATGTTTTCTGCATCACAGATTTCCTAGGGTGCACTAGAGTAACCACATACTGAAATGTAAGGTCAAACTTGTGGACTATTGAATTGAACTTTACATTTCATCCTTGTATTTTAAATATTCTTTACTTACTAGACTAGAAAGTCCTAGAAAACTGCTAGTGTCCTGAATATCATAGACGTTTGCCCTCAGAGTAACCAATCAGTGACCCTCATCTCCTCCCATGAGGAACTGCACTCATTTCTGTTCCTCTTCTGCTGGTTGCTGTGAGCTTCCTTGTGACAGCAAGAACTTGCCAGAAAGCTGGACCAAAAGACAGCTGGCTACAGCCAAGCAATTGGTAGAACCACCTCTCTTCCCAGATGCAAGAACTTGGAATAAATACACTTTGCTACTTTCAAAAGCACCAATACTGTTTTTCTTCGACATATCTACAGCGAATTGACCAAGCCTAAGCCTTCCAATCTTATACATAAACGAAATGCCCCCCCTCCCCCAAAACTGTCTCAAAAGTGCCACATATGAGCTGCAGATCATGGGTTCAGCCTTATGGATAAAAGATCAGAAGAGGATTGGCTATCAGGCTGTGCCAGACTGAGGTAAGGCCAGCGCACAACTCCATGATGGTCACCTGAGACCCAGCAGAGCAGAAAATAAATGGAGTAAACGGAACTGAAGGGAGAGACTTACATGTGCTGGTGTCCTTTCCCTTACAGGGGGGATTGGGGAAAGGCCTTTCATTTCATCTGTCTTCGCTTCTAGAACTCAGCAGGTGAATTCCAAGCAAACTCCAGACAACAACATTCATGCATGAGGCAGATATAGGACGATTGCCATAGGTAGAGCCATCTCAGTCTATATAGTGGGTTCCAGGCCATGCAGGAGCACATGGCAAGACCCTGTGCCCAAAGTGGACTGGATAAGGGGTGATAACACTGGGCTGGGAGGCAATTCCGTTGGCAAAGCGCTTTCTGTGCAAGTAGTGGACATAAATTCAGCCTCCAAGGAAGAAGGAAAAGGCTGCTGAGGCAGCACCTGAAGCCTTAGTGCTGGGGGCACAAAGACAGTATAGACACTGCTGATTTGTTTGTCTTCAGATCCAAGGAGAGAGGCCAATACACGCAGCTCCCCTGGGCTCAGTGAACAACCAATGTCGCCGACTTGGGGAGCCCCATACCAGTGAGAGACTCGTGTCTTAAAAAAATGTCAAGTTTGTCGTTTAACCTCAGTGTGCATGGCGGCACATGCATACGCTCTCAAACATGTACACACGGACACACAAATCGCAATAGAGTTCCTTTGTGTTGTGTGTCTCCCTAACATAAAAAAAGTGAAAAGTAAAGCCAGGAAGCAACTGGAAAAAAAAAGGGGGGTCCTTGTGCATGACTCCCCACTAAAAACTACCACAAAAGAATCTATCAGAAAGCCAGCTTTATGCAGAGTACATCTATGGGGAAGTGTGACTAGCTAGCCTGTGGTCAGCATTGGACGCCTGCCATTCTCCTTAAGAATCATAAACAAGTATAGTCCTGTCAAAATACCTGGTAAAATAGCATTCCTCACGCTTGCTCCCCCTGGCCTCAATCTCTTTGACTATATCCAGCTCTGTGGGCATGCGTGCGCCTATAGCAGTGCTGACTCTTCCCAAATAAACACCAGTGTCTATTAGAGACCCTCTGATTGTTTTTGGTTTCGTTTGACAGTTCGTAAGATGACCTGGAAAGGTAAAACTGACCTTTTCTTCCTTAGCTGAACCCAAGCTTGTCAGAGGAAGATGGCTGTCTCAGGAGCCCAGAGAAAATTTACGTGTTTAAAGACCAGGCATTCCCAGAGATAAGCCCTGAATTACAGGCCACTGCCAGGCCTTACAACCCCAGATAAGCTGTGATCCTCTTTTTCCTATTATTGGAGACAGGGCTTTAAATCAAAACAGGACTGTCAGCTTCTATGTAATGATCTGAACTATAAATATAGCTTTTTCTATTATTCTGGTACCTAGCTGTTTTGAACACTTGCTTCAGGCCACCAGAGCTCAGCTCAGCGATCAAAAATTGACTGTGTATGTGTTCTATTGGAAAAAGATAAATTTCTTATTAAAAGAAATAAAAACTAAATTGAGCAGAATAAAAATAATTAACCCATCAGTTAAATAATGGGTTGTGGAGCTCAGGGAAAGGTGGGAAGTTTAAAAATTAGATGCAGCTTCCAAATGTCACAGAAGAAAACCCCTAAGCTGCTTGTCCGTGCCCACCCAGTTAAATATAAACCACTAGCACAATGATTTGTTAGTGACTGCAATGTTAGAGATGAGGCAA
Organism: Acomys russatus; assembly: GCF_903995435.1. Taxonomy (NCBI): domain Eukaryota; kingdom Metazoa; phylum Chordata; class Mammalia; order Rodentia; family Muridae; genus Acomys; species Acomys russatus. The sequence goes on along the minus strand of NC_067154.1, from coordinate 62,648,373 downwards.
TGGCAGGTCACCTTAACCAACCAGCTTTGAGTCTGGGGTCATGGAGAGCAGCCTTTCACTGTCACAGAATTAAAACAAGTCATCATCAACAACAGTTAATTAGACTGTCACTGGTCATCCAAAACAGGTAGAGTGGGAGTTTTGCACCTGTCGATGGCTCCTCTTCATTGGCAATCTGATTGGCTATAGACTCCCCTTGGAGCACGCCTGCAGCCGTGTCTGTGAGGGTGTGTCCAGAAAGGTTTGGCTCATGAGGGAAGATGCACCCTGGATGAGGATGGCACCAGCCCATGGGTTGCGGTGCTGGACTGGATGAAAAGGAGAAAGCAAGCTAAGCAGTGGTGTTTGCCTCTCTGCCTCCCAACTACTGACAGTGTGACCAGCTGTCACCTGCGGAAGGTGTGTCTCCTAAGTGATTCCAGACCTGCCAAGTTGACAATATTAACTATGACAATGCCTGAGCTACTAAATGTCCTCAAGGCAAGAAAACATAGTTAGATAGGAGCTAAACAGACAACAACTCCCCCCCCCCCATCCCCACCCACCCGCCCTGCTTGCTTGGGTATGTCTGCTACCTGGGGTACATGCAGACAGAAGGAAGTCTATAATTGCCTGCAGTATAGAGAGGAAAGTTTAGTCAAGAACAGGATATATTTATCAGGGAAGAGGCTCAAGAAGAAAGGAAACGGTGAGGTGAGCAAGGACAGCCAGTAAGAAAAAACTGGGATGGCAGGCTGTTGCGGCAACCACTCAGACCCCCAAGGCCTTCCTGTTAGTCTTAGCATCCAGCCTATGGTGACATAGGAAGGGGGTGGAACCTTTAGGAGGGGGTGGGGCCTCTAGGAAGAAGTTAGGTCACTTTCGAGGTGCCTTTGAATAGGCTACTGAGACCCCAGCCTCTTCCTCTTTCTCTCTTTATGTCCTGGACACCATAAGGTGAGTGATTTCCTTTGTCTATGCTTCCACCATAAAGCGCTGAAGCCTTTCCTATGAGAAGCTGTGGACTGTTTTCGACAGGGCCGAAGTCACAGCGTCAGTCCCATCCACTCTTCACTTGGAAAGAAGCTCAAGGGAAGGACGTGGCAAGAGGCCCAGAAGGCAGGCTGGCCTTTTTTCTCCTCTACCCATCCAGTTCTTGAGAGCACTGATAAAAACACGAAGGTAGATCAAGGTGCCTGGAATGATTGAGAGGCCGACTGGCTGTGACTCCTCACTTCTACCAGACTGAAACCTCCACAGCCCAGGCTGGATGACAGACACTGGTCAGAACTGTACATTCTGATGGCTGAGGTCCTTCCAAAAATACCCACACACGCAGAAGGGTCTTACCAAATAGGATTGTATGTGACTTAGAGGCTCCACTTCCCTCAACTATCAGTTAAAAATAAATTAGCTTTTATTATTACTGTAAGGGTTCTATACCCTAGGGATGGTTTATTACAAAAATTTAAATAAATCCTATTTATATAACATAATTCATTCTCCAGAAAAGACATATTTTTTCCTCAAATGATGAAGTAAAAAAACATTCCTTATATTGAAAGGCCCAATATTTAAATCACTTGCATAGAATGATGCATTTTATATTTAAAAAAAAAAACATAAGTACCAGGTCCAAAAAGTTAACATTAAAAGTAAAAGTATCTTCAATCTTAAGAATTAACTTAGAAAAAGAATAAAGGCCTTATAAATAAGAGTTTGCCCACGGCTCTTCCCTTGAGCAAGCACACAGGCCAGAGTAAGAAGCCCAAAGCTATGTTAGCTATTTGCTGTTACCACAAGCTGAGAACCTCAACTATTCCTCGAAAGGAGAGGGAGAAATTACCAGAAGCAACAAATGATGGTTAGAATCAGCGATCTCCCAGAATGCACCCGGAAACGTGCATCTTACAATGCAACAGGGAGAGGATTCACTGATGGCATGGGGTGTCCAAAATGTACCAAACTAGGGAGATGGTTCAGCCAGTAAAGTGTTTGCCTCGCAAACACGGGGAACTGAAGTCAATTCCCAGCACCCACATAAAAAGCCTGGCGTGACAGCACGCTGCACACCTGTAATCCCAGCGCTGGAAGATCCCTGAGGCTTGCCGACCAGCCAGCCTAACCTAACAGGTGAGGGGCAGGCCGACGAGAGACTGCCTTAGCTGGGGTTTCGGTGGCTGCAATGGAAACACCACGGCCAAAGCAGCTAGAGGAGGAAAAGTTTGCTGCATTCACATTTCCATATAATAGTTCATTGTCAAAAAGAAAGGAAGGAGGGAGAGAGGGAGGGAAGGAAGGAGGGAGAGAAGAAGGGAGGGAAGGAGGGAGAGAGGGAGGGAGGGAGGGAAGGAAGGAGAGAGGGAGGGAGGGAAGGAGGGAGAGAGGGAGGGAGGGAAGGAGGGAGGGAGCGAGGGAAGGAGGGAGGGAGAAAAAAGAAAGTAGTAAGAGCAGGAACCCGAAGGCAGAAGCCGATGTAGAAGCCGCGGAGGAGTGCTGCTCACCGGCTTGCTCCACACGGCTTACTTACTGTGCTTTCCTATAGAACCAGGACCACCAGCTCAGGCATGGCACCATCCACAACAGGCTGAGCCCCTCCTCTGTTAATCACTAAGAAAATGCCCTGCAAGCTTGCCTGATCTTACGGAGGCATTTTTCTCACCTGAGGCGCCCTCCTCTCAGATGACTTTACCTAGTGTCAGGTGGACATAAAAACCAGCCGCTACAGAGGTCCCGTGTCAAAGGAGGTAGGCAGCATTGCTAAGGCTGCCACCTGGAGTCCCCTAGCCTCCATAGGCTCGTGTGGCTACACACACACACACACACACACACACACACACACCACCCACGCACCACACGTGAACACACACATATGTGCATTGTGCATCTTCTAGAAGACTAACTAAAGCATATGAAGTTGTCATCCAACTGTGACACATAGGAAGTGAAGATTCTGCAGTTCACAAGAAATGTTGTGACAAGATAGGGAGACGGGTTTTTGAATGTGGCAGGATTCACGCAGCTCAGTTCCAGAGAGGAAGACGCTGCGCCTGGTGATGGTGAGGTCAGTGGCTCTGTAATAAAGCAGAGAGAAAAACTCCAGCAGCCACAGGATGCTCCACCACAATGGAATCCAGTCCACACACAACCAAACAATATCTGGCGGATGATTTTTCTTCTTGCTTACTTAGGGAATTACCTAGACGTTTGTTCCTCCATGTAGCCAAAGGGGCCTCCCAGGACTGCAGGCCCCATATGTAGGAGGTTGTATTACTGTGCGCTTTGCATTCTGCTTTCTAAACAGGTCACGCAGCTGTCACCTAGTCTGCCGGAGACACTCCAGAACAATCCACTCCTCTTCCTTTTGCCTTCTGGAAGAGGGATGCCGCCTCTCCACGTTCATGCCGTCCCAGCTGGGCTTCCTAAGACCTGGGGCTGCTCTCAGATCAAAGGGTTTCTTGTTGTGGGACCTGCGGAGGGGGCTCCTGTGTGTGCCTTCCTCAGTGCTGCTAACAAACACACCATTCTGCGTATCTTGGTTGGCAGCCCAGCCCCGTGCCAGCTCAGGGCCAGGACCGGCTCTGTCCCTCGCCAGTGGTGATGTCTGTGCCAGGCATTTACTTGAGAGGTGCTTTTCTTTAAATTAAAGGAATTCCTGGCTTCTGGTACATACAGTGTTCTTGAAACCACAGGGAAAACAGTTTCCAAGTTGTAGGAAGCCTCAGGCTTCAGTGGGTTGTGGCTAATTGTTTGAGGCTCTGCATAGGAATTTAATATCATCAAATGAGTGAAGGGGACAGAAGCAGTTTCCAGTTTCAGCACCGTCTGTCTTTGGAAATGGGAACTTGCTGTCAGCAGGAGAATGAGCAACATCCCACAAGCAGGGGCCCGGATGCCGTGAGAAAGGTAGCTAATTGCTGTGTTTATCAGTAATTTAAATATGTTTATAAGAGCTTTCTTGGCAATTTCAATCACCAAATACACAAATCACCACATGTGAAGGTAAGCAAACCTGCTTCTGGGCCGATGGGGCATGTGGGGATCTTAGTGGGTCTTCATGTGCGGCTAGAGGAGCTGTCCTGTGGTTCAGAAGACACAAGCCCAGCCCTCTCTCACGGTAACTGTCATGACTGTGAATTCATAGCCATGGCTGAAACACGCCTCTGCCCCTCATGGTAGGAAAGAAGGGGTGGGTGACGTTCCCTACAGGAATAAGAGCAGAAGTAAGAGAGATAATTGGCAGGAAGGGTTTCTAAGAGGAGGTGACCAGAGTTGTGGCACCCGCAGAACCTGGAGTGTGACAAGGCAGAGAGGTTCGGCAATCGTGTGTGTGTACACAGACGTCCTAGGTCTTTACGGGGGAAAAGCATCCGAATTCCTCACTCTTCTAAGGAGCAGTGCTTTACTAAAACAAAAGTTCATGCTGCCACAGTTTTAGTTGAGGAATAAAAACCCTAAAACTTAACATGAGAGAGTAACTGACCTACGGGAGCCACTCTGATCCCTGAATCCTCTTTCTCTGTGGCCTCTCCCACTCCTGAGAGACACTTCCCCACAGAGAGTTGTCACCTCACTAACTGCTGGTTCAGCTGCCTCTCTACACTGTGTAAGTGACAAACAACTAAGAGCATAGCTTTTTACCCAGTGTGAGTCAGCTCACCGCCATGTACTCTTCACAGTGCGTGAGACCAGAATTTTAGATGTGTGTCCTTTCAGACTGTTTGTAACAAGTGAGCTCTTTAGAAATCAGGACCCAAAGCAACTGCACAATTCCTTCTCATTTCCTGCACGCCTTATACCCAAAGCCTTGCAGTAATCCCATGCAATATTTTTAGTGCGCCAAGGTACACATCAGGTGCCACGCCAGAAGCAAACAAAACAAAACAAAAACATTTAAGATTCTAGAACATTTTGGATTTCGGATTGTCAAATTGTGGGTGTTTATTCTGTGTTAATCCACTAACCCTACATAGAAAAGTAACCACTGTGTTCTTTGCGGCTCAAGAGGCCACAAGCCTGAGAGCACCACATCACAGACCGGCTTGCCCCCAGCCCGGAGGACCACAACAGGAAGACCTGCCGAGGCTCCTCTCCTTGGCTCTGCGCAGCTATCTTCTCCTCGTGTCCTTGCATCATCTGTCCACGTCCATGATCAGATGCTCTATCTCAGTCACTGTCCTATTGCTGTGAAGAGGCACCATGACCAAGGCAAACATTTTAAATGAAAGCTCTTCACTGGGGGCTGGCTCACAGTCTCAGAGGTGCAGTCTGCTATCAGCATGGCAGGGAGCATGGTAACGTGCAGGTAGACTCTGGAGCAGTAGCTGAGAGCTGCAACCTGATCTGTAGCCAGAGAAAGAAACTCTGGGTTTGGCAAGAGCTATTGCAACCTCAAAGCCTACCCTCAGTGACACACTTCCTCCAACACGGCCACACCCTCAGTGACACACTTCCTCCAACACGGCCACACCCTCAGTGACACACTTCTTCCAACATGGCCACACCTCCAGTGACACACTTCCTCCAACACGGCCACACCCTCAGTGACACACTTCCTCCAACATGGCCACACCTCCAGTGACACACTTCCTCCAACACGGCCACACCCTCAGTGACACACTTCCTCCAATATGGCCACACCTCCAGTGACACACTTCCCCCAATACGGCCACACCTCCAGTGACACACTTCCTCCAACACGGCCACACCTCCAGTAACACACTTCCTCCAATATGGCCACACCTCCAGTGACACACTTCCTCCAACACGGCCACACCTCTTAGTCCTTCTAGTCCTTTCAAATAGCCCAAGTATTTGGATTCAATACTCAAATATATGATCCTATGAGGGCCCTTTGTATTCAAGCCACCACACTCTCCTCATAGGAACAGCCGTCTTGGGTTACAGCCCACCCTCATAGCTTCATTTTAGCCTAATTTCCTTTAAGAAGATGATTTCTACTTCTTATCTGTAAACCAGTCATCCTTACGTGGAATTAGATCTTGGATACATGCAAAAGTGAGGGCTTGTCACGTTCAGCCTATAACGACACTTAACCTAGCCCCTCAGTCAGGGTGTGGGGCCTTGTGAGCTCCTTTTAGATGGGTGGTGAACATACTTTGGAGCATGACTATACAATCTGTGAATGCAATGACAGCCACTGATTGCATTGTCTATGAGTTAAATCTCAGGATAGATGTTATAAAGATGTACCCTTGCTTTTAAGGAGAGATGAGAAGTTTTAAGAACATCATGTCTTTCACTTTACTGTCAAATAGCCCCAGGTAGAGGATTATATGTAGAAAGTAAGTGATAAATGATGAAATAGTAGCAGTTGATAATGCCAAGTAGAGGATACACCATAAGTCTTTGTTTTCACAGTTTCCCATAAGCTTAAATTTTCACTTGTAATCCCAAGGCAGATGCAGGGGGATCACAAATTTAAATCCAGACTAAGCTATACAATTACTTCAAAGCTATCTGAGGCTGCCAAGAGAGACCCTATCTCAAAAATAAAAACAAACAAAAAAGTTAGCTATCGTTTAAGGGCTGGGTGCTTCCCTGATAGATGTGAACTCCTACATTTAATCCCTAGAATTGCAGATATGAATTCTAAAACAAATCTATTTTTTAAAACTTAACAATAAAATGTGTTGTACAACTGATTTTTAATTGCTAATTTTACATGAAACACCACTGTAGTTCAATTTAAAATGCAACTTTTATTGAGACCCTTGTCTGGCTGAGCAAGGCGCTCAGAGTTGGAGATGGCAAGACAGGAGGCTATGGCAGATCTGCTCTTAAAGTCCAGGTGTTGAGAGAGAGATAGACAGAGACAGGGAGACAGAGACAGACAGAGAAAGAGAGAGACAGAGACAGACAGACAGAGAGACAGAGACAGAGACAGAGACAGAGACAGAGAGACAGAGACAGAGACAGAGACAGAGACAGAGACAGAGAGACAGAGAGACAGAGACAGAGAGAGAGAGAGAGAGACAGAGAGAGAAAGAGAGAGACAGAGACAGACAGAGACAGAGAAGAGATTTGTCTACTTCAGGCCAAAGGTGTCTAATTTGTGTTTTCTGGTTCCCACAGAGGATGAAAGACACAAAGACAGTACAGGTGTATATTTTGCTGCTTTTTTTATTTAAATAATTTATTCAGATTACATCTCAATTGTTATCCCCTCACTTGTAGCTTCCCATTTCCCCCTTCCTCCCTCTCTCACCTTATTCCCCTCCCCTAGACCTGCAACAGAAGGGGCCCTCCCCCATCCCCCCCCCACCCCCCTCCATCTCCCCCACCCCCCCACCCTCCCACCCCTGTATATGATTACACTCTTGCTAGTGCCTCTGATTTTTCTGGTATTTGGCTTGTCACTAGAAGAAAAACCTCCACCTTAAATGCCTCTAGGCAAAGCCCTCCAAAGAGGAGGAGGTGAAGGAAAATTCTTGCAGGTTTTATTTGTTTGTTTTGCTTTTTGTTTTTTTAAGTTAGGAATACATGAGCAGCACTTCGGGGTTAGGCAGGGTCATGAGCTGTGGACAACTGCATTTGACACTTTATTGGATAAAAGTGTATTGCTGATCAGCAACAAAGCAAATCCAGGCACAAGAGTAACTGCCGGAAAGGCAACCTTCTGCTCACTCTTAACCGAGCACTGATTAATATCTGTCTCACTGTGGCTGTGTGATCATATTTAAAGGAAGAATGTCAAATGGAAGGCTTTTTGGAGCATATGATTCCAATACATATTTTATGCCATTTCGCCCCAGCAGACAATGATGTAATCCTCAGAAGGCAGTAAGTAGACACTCAGCCCCTCCCCCCTTCGTTACCAGATCACCCAAGTGATAGGCTCTCAAAGACTCTACATCTTTCCAAATTCCGACCGAGTTGAAATATGGACAACTCCACTTTGTGCCGAGCAACATAAAATAGGTAACTTGATCTTAGTTGGATCCCAACAAAGGTTTGGCTTGTCAATCTTTTCTAACCTGAAAAGTAAGAAAGGAAACAGAGCACTGAGGTTTGGACAATGTGAAATAAGAGTGTGTGGACCCGCCCACTGAGGAAACTTAAGTAAGTTGGTAGTAAGAGGTAGCAACTTAGTGGTTTCTATTGCTCTTACGGACCAGAGCAGCTAAGAAGACTTGAGGCTGGAGTTCTCATTCCCGAAGTCTCTGGAACATCTCAGGAGGCTTTTGACCAAACACTGGAATAGATCTGGTCCTACCTTATGCCATTCTGAAAAGTCTTCCAAAGTGGGACTAGCCATTAAGAGGAAAAGAGTGTATTTGTAAAGGATAACACAGAAGAATGAATTTTGTTGCCTTGGGGTCAGAAAATGTTTCTTAAATGGGGTGTAAATCATTCTAAACTTAAAAGATTGACCAAAAGGGACAGGCATGAGAGAAGAGCTGATCGCTTCTTCACAATAGAATAATCAAATTGGCCATATCAAAGGAAACTCTGCTTTAGTTACCATCAGGGAAAGGCAAGTGCTAACATTGTTTAAAAAGGACAAGGTCAATGGAGCTACTTAAACAATATATGTCACTGGTAAGAGTGTAATAAATACAATGATTCTAGAAAAACACAACAATTCTACCACTAAGACAGAGATACATCATAGAAATATAATAAACCAACTGTGGCAGTTTGAATGAAAATGTCTCCTATAGGCTGGCGTATTTGAACTCTTATCCCCTGACTCATGGCACTGTTTGGTGAGGGGTGAAAACTTCAGACGGTGAAGCCTTGCTAGAGGACTTTATGGCTTCACACCACTTGCAGTTCTCTCTCTCTCTCTCTCTCTCTCTCTCTCTCTCTCTTGGCTGAAGATTTGCTCTCTCAGTTTCCTGTTCCTCCTGCCAGCCCTGCAACTTGCTGCCATGCTCTCCCATACACACCATTGTAGACTGACTCATTTTGGAACATAAGCCAAAATAAACTCTTCCATAAATCACTTTCTGTTATGGTGATAAACCACAACAACAGCAGAGAAACTATTTAAAATGACATACAAGAATAGTCACAACAGCGCCAAACTGAAAACTGTCCATGTGTCTATCAACCATATAATATGGAAATACATTTTGACCTAGTTATCTGATGGATTGTATACAGCCAAGAGAAAAATGAATGGAATATATATGTATACATGCATATATGACTGAATCTCATAAGCATATATAATAAGTGTCATATAAGTCTATTTATGTAAAGCTCGAAAGCAAACAAAATTAAATTACCATGTCAGAATCAGAATTTGGGCCACTTTAGAACAGAAAATAAGTTTAAAGTAGAAGGGCATGTAGAGAGTACCAGCTGTGGTAGTTAATCTTAACTCTCAAATATGTTTCCTGATAGGAAGATCCATCTTGGGGCTAAGCAGCACTACCCCATGGGCCGAGGTCTTGGGCTGAATAATAAGGGGAAAGTGACGGAGCACTAGCATCCCTGCTCCCTGCTTTCTGACTGCAGATGCCATGTGACCAGCTGCTTCAGGCTCCTGCCCACTAGGCCTTCCCAGCATGGTGACTGTGTTCCTTCAAACTGTGAGCCAAACTAAGCCCTTCATCAGATGTGCTTGGTCACAGCAATAAGAAAAGTAACTAGCATGGTATGTGAGCTTGATTTCTTCATTTGGGAGATATGTTCACTTTAGGAAACTTTGCTGAGCTACACTCTTGTAACGTGTGCACTTTTCAGTAAGCGATGCTTCAAAAAAAAAAAACTGTATTAAAAATACAAAAAATAGGAACTGGGGAGATGGCACAGTGTGTGAAGTTCTCAGGGCACAAGTGCAAGGACCTGAGCTGAGATCTCCGGAATCCAGGCAAAGCGAGACACAGGAGCACACGTCTGTAATCCTGTGCTTCTAAGGCAGTCAGTGGGGTAAAGACGGAGAACGCAGGAGAATCACAAGCTAGCTACCCTGTTAGATGCAGATGTGAACAATCAAGTAAGATACAAGATGAGGGCTGGTACTCAAGGTTGTCCTCTGACCTCCCTAGCAAGCCTTGGGACAGTGTACCCGCACTCATACACAAATAATAAACAAATAAATAAATGAATAGTAGCTAAGACATGAACTAATAGACAGTTTAAGTAAAAAGGGATTGGGGAGGAGCAAACAACTGCCAAGAGACAAAGAGATCAGAAGTCATATGGCTTTGGAGAGCTGGGGGTCATGAGAACAGCGCGGAGCCTACACAAGACCTGGATGAGTAATTGACTGGTTAAGCAAGTCAGAGTCCCTAAGAGCTTACCCTGCAGCGAAAACCAGCAGAAAGTTCCAGGTAAGAAGGAAAAGAGCAGAAAACTGGATTTTCTGAGGTGAAATGTGAAATGATCAAGCAGCAGGCAGACCCCGCAGAGCCTCGCGTGTTTTCATCCTGCACACAGCTCGAGTGCCAAAGCTACACACGCAGGTAGCTAACAATCTTGCCCGTGAGAGGCACAGCAGCAGAGCTATCCTGAGGCAGCTCGAGGCAATAAGATACTGAAAAGTAAGCACCTTAAAAGTGCAGAACCTGTGCCTTCTCCGAGAGGCTGAAGGCCTGAGCTCAAGCCTCAGCAGGCTGCTCACTCCCTGGAGGTTCTAGGAGGAAGCTTTCTGTGGACGGTCAGCTTCTGATGTCTGCCGCTTGGAGACGCTACTCCGAGCACGTGGTTATCTTCCTCCTGCACACTTCCACATCTGCCCAGGGCGTTTCAGCCTCCACACAGCCATCTTCACATTAGCACGCTAATCACTGGCTCACAGACCCACAGCAAGCAGTGCAGCATGACCACGTCTCAACTAAAGACAAATAAGGTCATGTCTGAGACGCTGTAGATTAGGCCTTCAACGTAACCTTGGGAGGACAAACCCCAATCCATAACAAGTTAACATACAGCAAACTAGTGATGACAGTTTCCCTTAGAACCAGCATAAGAGCCAGATAGTCGGATCGCTTGTCAGGATGATGACCTGAGTTCAACCTCAGAACCTGTTTTGAGAGAGAGAGAGAGAGAGAGAAACAGAAGAGAGAAACAGAAAAGAGAGAAACAGAGAGAGAGAGAGAGACAGAGAGAGAGCTGGCATGCTTTTAACTGGGGTGCAGAAGAGACAAAGATAGGCAGGTCCCTGGAGCTCAGTGGATATCTCTCGTTGGGTTCCAGACCAACAAGAGACCCTATCTCTAAAATAAGGTTGGCAGTGTCTGAAGAGAAAACGCAGGTTGTCCTCTGGCCTCCACACAGATGTGTGCACCCCCACAAATGTGTATACAATACACACACACAGAGTTAAGTACAGAGAGGTTATCTGAGACCAGGTTACTTCCTGGGCTTGTGTTTCCAGGTTTCTTTGGCCCTTTGTACACTGCAATGTCAAAAGAGCTAAGGCAAAAGCCCCCAAGCGGGGATGCGGGGAAGCAAGTTGCTCAACAGGTGACTTAGATGTAGTCCTGTGATTCATTACCAGCACCACGTCACAAAAGACCCCAAGGCTTCGTGTTGTAAAACTACCTCGACTATGTTCGCCAATCCTGTGCTCATGAGTTCAGACAGTTATAGTGGGTACAGTCGGTCTCTGCACAATGCCAGGGCTCACAGTAGGAAAACTCAAAGGCTCTGGGAGGAACATTCTGAAGCGTTATTCATTCACACTCTTGTAGATGATGCTGGTCAACACACCGCTCCCTTCCTCCTTTGGAGATCTAGGCTTCCTCACAATGGTGGCTGGTTTTAAGTGGAGGCAGGAAAGAGAGGCAGAGACAGAGAAGATCAACCACGTACAAGTCACAGCCCCTGACATTTTATGACCTTAACCTAAGAGTCATGCAACAGCAAATCCTGTTCTTACCCAAAATTTTTATATTCTTACTCATCCTTGATTTTATATCACTACGTGTCTCTGGAAGTGGTGCTCACCTCTAACCCTAGTACTCAGGAGGTGGAAACAGGAAGATCAGAAGTTCAAGGTCATCCTAAGCTTCATGGCAATTCTACGGCCAGCCTGAGCTAAATGAGACACAGTCTCAAGAAAAGAAAAAGGCAATTCATTCTGTCACTGAGGTTTAGCAGCTGCTACTATATGGACACTCAAGGCAAGTGCCTCTCTCGTTCTTCCTCCCTCATACTCCTGACCTGTACATCATTTTCACCACGTTCCGTTTGTTGAGTCAGTCGCACAGTCCTGCCCAGCACCAAAGGAAAGAGGAGGCTCCAGTCCTCCGTGAGGGATGGCAAGGCTAGACCAGAACACAAGTGAACTCAGAGTATTACTAAAGCTGTTTTGGGGAAATGCAATGGGCCATACCTTGCAATAAAACAATGTCAGGATTCTGACTTGTTTGACAAATGCATCAGCCTTTTTTGTTTTTAATTGATTCCAGAATTCCAAAGAGGAAAATGTCAAAACTAATATCCACAGTGGCGAGACCTTCGACCTTCCGGGGTCTTATCTTAGCTACATTTCTGACTATACTGTTTCAAAAGAGCAGGCCTTCTTAAGATCTCTTACAAAGAGATCAGATCTGTGAAGGCCTCAGAAAATGTTTGCTCAAGCCATTTGAAGTGAAAATCTTGTGTTAAAAAAAAAATTTTAGGCATAATGGGAAATTAAGTAGGAAAATCTCTCTTTGTTTCCTAGGAAACATCTTTTTATTTCTTTTTCTTTTTAAACATTTTTTTATTTTTTACATATACATTAATATTATTACACATATATACAATAAACTACCTATAGCAAGAAAATCCATGATACAATTAGGAATTATATAAATGTTACTATCACAATAAATGTTACATGTTTAGTGTTTTGGCTATTTGTAGTTGACAGCGTTGAAGAAAATATCTTTCCTATCTCGGTGAGTCTAAAATTCTGAATATAAATGAATATCTATCATATCTCATAATAATCAACTTAAAACACCTATCTAGACTTAAAAAATCTTAATCCTTAAACAACTAATCTTCATTGTAAAACTAAGCTACTTGGTCGTCAAGCACATCAGAGACTTGAGAAGGAATAAACTTGATTACCTAAGTTTACCAGGAGTGCAGGTTAGTAGCTTCCAAATGAGAAGATGACAGAGACAGTTTGCTACCTGGATCACCCAAGGCTCTCCATAATGTTGGAGCATCATCTTCAGCCTTCTAGCTCAATATACCTGACAGACATATTTGTGAGGCAGGAGCTATTGAGGACTTGCTTACCCTGTCTTGGCAGAGTTTGGCTGTCGACTCTGCCTGTATCCAAGCTTGCCCTTTTTTAGGCAGAACTCTATCTGTGGTAGAAAGGAGGACATTTTATCCAGTGGCTTATTAGCCACATTTGAAGCCATCTCCATAAGGAGGTTCTTTGGTGCTCATCATCCTCTTTGAGGTAGGCTGGGTGTTGCCAGGAGTTAACCTGTCTCATTGTCAGTGAATCTTTAAAATAATAAAAGCACCTTTAAATGCCATATTCTGTATGTCTCTGGGGTTTTGGAAGACCTTATCTAACTATTTTACCTTATATTTCTATAGAATAATATCTACCTGTTGCACCTAAGATGTATATTCTTGTGATAAAAATAGACTAGTAATTGGTATGACCATCTTTTGATCAACTAACAATTAACTTTATAACTTATTTATCCTAAACAGCCTGCAATCGCACTTTCAAAGCACTGGAAGTAAACCTTGTATTATAATTGAGTTATATGGGCACAATACCTCATGTTAGAGTACAAATATATCTAATGTGTACTAAGAATAATCTGACACTTGAATTCTATACCATTGTATCTAAAAATTAAACTTATTTGCCTCTATATACAAAGTTCTATGCCAGGGAGTTAAAAATAACCTTGTGACAGACAATTGAGGCATTAAGTTGAGGAGTAGATTCACTAATCTACTTTTTGTTCTACCTTCCCTATATATTTCTATATTCCCCCTTCTTTCTTTTCAACCCCTATCTCCAAACCTAAGAATGTAACCTAATTATAAGAAAACAAGTCCAACCTTGTTTTCTCTGTAAATAAGACCAATAATAACTTATAACCAACTCCCACTGAAAATAACTGTTTATAGCCTGAGAAAGCAATCAAAAACCTACCCAACCCCCTTAAGTGAAATGGGGCATCATTCTCCTAAGGTTTCTTCCTGCTGATTTGAGATTAATAATACCTTTGTAGGGGCCTAAATAAAACCGAGGAAATGGTTAAACAAGCTAGGAATAGCATTTCTGGTCCAGTTTCTAAATGTTGAAAATTATAGGATGATTTAAAGTCCTGTGTGAGACAGTCTAAAATGCTGGACCAATTGGGATTGGAAGCTTTCTTCAAAGCTGCCCTGGGAGCTATCTTGTTCTAGTGAGGAACAGCAACTAAAGTACTTGGTCCTGGGACATGAAGGATGCAGGATGTCAGTGTCCAGCATGCTGAAAGGAATGAATCCCATCAGGTCTGATCCAGTGGTCAGTGTCCAGTTCTTTTGTTCTGAAAACATGTAATTTCTCACAAGCATTATGCAGCCCTAAAATTATAAATGTATAACATATGCACAGAACAAGTAAGGCTTGTTTTCTGCTCTTTGTATGAGCAGAAAGAAAGACATCTGTAAATCTTCATTCACGCCATACTGAGAATAGCATCTAATAATAATTTATTGGAGTTCTGTAGCCAAGAAGAAGCTTTGTCTATGCCTAGACATTCATGACTTAGCCAGTGTCAGAGCTGCTCCCATACAGTGGGATTAGCAATATAAGTTACCTGCTTGTTCTGCCGTTTAAATTTTTTACATCCAGATTGTATCCCCCTCCCTCATCCCCTCCCAACCCCTCTCCCTCCTTCATCCCCACTCCCTCTGTCCCTTAGTTCTCAGAAAGGGGAGCCCTCCTTCCCTAATATCTAACCTCAGCCTATCAAGTCTTATCTGTACTACTTGTGTCCTCTTCCTCTCTAGGGTGGCAAGGCTGCCTTGCCAGGGGGAAGTGATTAAAGTTCAGTGGCCAGAGTGCATGTCTAAAGTAGTCCCTACTTTCGACATTGTGGGACCCACAAGGAGACTGTGCTAGGACATCTGAGCAGAGGGTCTAGGTCCACATCATACATGGTCCTTGGATGATGTTTCAGTCTCTGTATTGTAGTATAGTTATCCTGTATTATGTGGCTAATATCTGATTATAAGTGAGCATGCACCATGCATGTCTTTCTGGGTCTGGGTTACCTCATTTGGGATGATTTTTTCTAGTTCCATACATTTGCCTGCAAATTTCAAGATTTCCTTGTTTTTAATAGCTGAATAGTAGCCCGTTGTGTAAATAAACCACAGTTTTCTTATCTATTCTTCAGTGGAGGGACATCTAGGTTGTTTCCAGATTCTGGCTATTATGAATAAAGCTGCTTGAACATAGTTGAGCAAATGTCCTTGCAATATGGTGGAACATCTTTCAGGTATATGCCCAGGAGTGGTTATGGCTGGGTCCTGAGGTAGAGTTATTCCCAATTTCCTGAGAAAACTCCAGAATGATTTCCAAAGTGACTGTACAAGTTTACATTCCCAGCAACAATGAAGGAGTGTTCCCCTTTCTCCACATCCTTGCCAGCATGTGCTGTCACCTGAGTTTTTGATCTTAGCCATTCGGATAGGTGTAAGATGGAATCTCAGAGTTGTTTTGTATTTCCCTCATAACTAGGGATGTTGAGCATTTCTTTAAGTGTTTCTCAGCCATTCGATATGCCTCTGTTGAGAATTCTCTGTTTAGCTCGGTATCCCATTTTTTAATTGGGTTATTTAGTTTGGTTGTGTTTAATTTTTTGAGTTCTTTATATATTTTGGATATTAGCCCTTTGTCAGATGTAGGGTTGGTGAAGATCTTTTCCCAGTCTGTAGGCTGTCACTTTGTTCTGTTGACCGTGTTCTTCACCTTACAGAAACTTTTCAGTTTTATAAGGTCTCAGTTACTAATGGTTGATCTTAGGGCCTGAGCTGTTGGTGTTCTGTTCAGGAGGTTGTCTCCATGCCAGTGAGCTCAGGGCTCTTCCCCACTTTTTCTTCTAACAGATTTAGTATGTCTGATTTTATGTTGAGGTCTCTAATCCATTTGGATTTCACTAGGAAAACATCTTATTCACTGTGATTTTTTTTTCCAAGTAACAGGACACATTAATGAAGCAGTTGATCCCAAGGACTTGTTTGCATTAGTAAATGTGAGTAGGGAAAACACCCTGGGAGTTCTCCATTGAGGTGCGTACCAGTTGTTCCCACTTCATATATGTGAACAGTTGGTCCCTAGCCGGAGGTGCTGTTTGAGAGGTTGTGGGATCTTTTAGTAGAAGTGTGGGGAGCCATGCCAATTCTGCTATGTCAGAAATCCTGTGCTTAGGCTGCATGCTGTGACCTTTGAGTTGCTATACTTTGCCTCATGAGGTCTTGTGTTCTAGGCTATCCTTGGACTATTTACCTTTGAAAGAAGTAGGGAAGCCCCAACTTGGAACCACCCAGAGGATCAAGGAAGTTCTCACAGGGAACTACTCAGAGAACTAGGAAGTTCTACAGGGAGCGATTTAGGCTATTGCATTCTTGCCCGGGGGCTAGGGTGAGTGAGATAAGAATAGATCCTATTGACCTTGCCCTATAGATGTTCTTACTAGTCGGGCATTAAAGGGAATCTTTTTTAAATTTTTATTTATTTTTTATTAAAGGGAATCTTGATCAGAAATTTCCTGACTTGATTCGTTATTTCTCGCCTCTCTGTATCCTACTTTCAATCCCCACTCCCTCTTTCAGGTGAACCCTGATTCGATTTTTCCCGCAGGTTAGGACATGACAAAGAAGGAGATGGAGGAATGGCAAAAAAGAAAGGAGGAGGGAGCTGGCTGGAACTCTGTCATTGTGGAGGCAGAGGGACCCAATGACCCTAACACTACTATAAAGAGCACTTGGCAGATGGGATGGATTAGGAAGAGGGCTAGGCCTGTCTTGGAGACTCTTTCAGAGGCTTAGATCAAGAATATGGCTGATCACTTACTCTTAAAAAAAAAGTTAGGAAATAGCAATGGCAATAAATTCCTGAAATATTAACACAAATAGGATACATTTTAGGGTAAAATCAGAGTCCACAACAGGCCAAGAGGCTTTAAAGTCTCTGCCAAGGGTCCAGAAGGAGAGGTCATCAAAGACGGTAGCTATGTTTTTCCCACCTTCTCAATCTTGAGATGCAACAAGGTCTTTGTTTCTCACTTTCTGGATCCTAGAAGACCCTGGCACATGGTGTCACTCAGTGAGGAACAATAAACCATCAGCAATGGCTGTGCAGTACCTGTTGGTGACAAGGGTTACAGAGAGAGGCAGCACTCCCTTCAGAGAATCACAGATGCCCGCAGAGCAAACCAAAGTCTTCCCAAGGAGAAAGCGGCTGTGGCATCGCCATTCAATCACCTCACAGACGCTAAGACGCAGCAAACCCAACAGATAGACTCCAAAAGAAGCAAGACAAGAAGCCAAGCCATTGGGGAAAGCAGCTAAGATCACTAAAGAATAAAGTCCTAAATCAGCAAAGCCACCAAAGAAGTGGAAGACTTTAAAATAACTGTGATCACAGCTGCAAATTGTCTTAGGAAGAAAGCCCAGCATTAACTCAAGAGCAAGCAATGGGGTCTGGCCCAAGTGTGAGGGCCAGAAAAAGTGAGGCTGGAAGATTTTTAACTACTCTGGAGGCAGAATCACTAGAACTTGGTCACTGACAGCTAGAAAGTGGCAGGGGAGTAAAACATAAGTAAGTTTCTGCCTTAAGAATCTGGGAGACCCCGCAACCCCACACTCCTGCTGCAGTTGGGAGAGCTGGCTCTGGGCTCATGAAAGTGAGTGAACCAACCCTGTCCCTCCCCAGCTGAAGAACTGGAGATAATGGGCTCTGCATCTTGCCTGAGCTACATAGTGGAACTGACTCTGAAGGCAAAGGCTAGGGTAAGCCAGCCCTGAGGGTGTGAGAGCAGGAGAGCTGGCCCAGCCCCTCACAGGCTGCAGCAGTTGGGAGAGTAGGGCCTGCACTTTGACTGGGTGTCACAATGGAGCTGCCTCTGGAGGTATGTGTGCTAGTGAGACAGCCCTGAGGGCATGATAACAGAAGAGCTGACCCCCACCTCCTGCTGGTGGCAGCACTGGGTGGCTAAGAAAGAAGAGAAAGAGCAGTGCTGGAGAGCTTGCCCTGGTGGTACAGACAAGGGAGAGTCAGCAGGCTGACCAGCTCAGCTACCATCCAGGCTCAGGTCCAGGGCTCTCAGTTGACCTACTCCAAAATCTATTATCATCTGCAAATGTCTGGGATGCATGAAAGAGCCAGTCGTGCTGTTTCCGAAGCTGCAGGATCTCCATGAGACAGGGCAGCAACAGGATGACTGGGAGGCCTGGTAAAGACCCAATACTGATGGTGTCACAGAAACCAGAGATCTGAAACCAAACCAATGATTCGTTGCAATGAACATTTGCGTGTGAAGATGTGCAGACAGAGGGATATACTGTGAGGTGCACTGAGATATACTACAGCTTCCACAATGAGATGCTTTCTATACTTTGTTGTAGTAGTAATCGTTGGTGGTGGTGGTGGTGTGTGTTTTATTTTGTGGGGGAAATTGCAAGGGCAAAGAGTGGATATGAGGGAATGGGGAGATGAGTGGAAGTGGGGTGCGTGTTGTGAAATTCACAAAGAATCAATTAAAAGTTTTTTTTTAAGTTTTTAAAAAAGTTGTTAAAAAGGGACACAGTATGTTTCTTGATCTGGGAGCTCTGGGCATCAGAGCTAGGAGGGGAATAAAACGTTCACTTTGGAGAACACACAGTAGGCGTCTGGAGAACACACAATAGGTGTCAGAGAACACACAGTAGGTGTCTGATGGAAAAGGTATGGAGAGGCTGCTTACATGAACTCAAGCAGAGGGATTGGCTGGATCATGAACTCAGCTGAGTAAGTTCCATTAGCACCAAGAAGTCTGGAGAGTGACGAGCATCACTGAAGAAAAGCCATGCACAGCATGACCATGTGACAGGACAGAACTGAACCCAAGGAATGCAAAAAGTTCTCTAAAAGCCAAACTAGCTGTAAAACTTTCAGCTGTCTGCTCCTGTGTGCTTCGGTGGAAAGCGTTGCTTCACATAAGACAAACCGAGAGTCGCCCAGGGCTTCCCAGGGTGTGCAATATAACAGAAGATTACTTATCTATATACTTCAAGATTTTAGCTGCATTGGGTTTTTAAAAGCATAAAAGTGCAGGGATGTTTTTGTTTACTCATGTAGCAGAAATTGTGTGGGGCACATCTCGCATTGCACCGCCTTTGTGTTGAAAGGATCAAAGCCTAAAATGGATCCAGTGTGAAACATGATAAACAGAGTGTGGATTGCGGTGAACATCCCATCACATGTCACAGCAATAGGTGGCACAGGTTGTACGTTACCTCTCCTCGGCGACTACGAGTGCCTGTTCTAGTCTAGACATATTAAATCAGCTCATCTCTCCCCAACTCGGTGAGAAAGCCTGTGTAACCAAATCCAGAGTAACCGGGATTTTTCTGGGGATTTCTGACTGCTGTTTAGAAGAATCCTCTGCTACATGTGGAATGTGCATCTTTAATGAAATCAAAGTCAGCAGAAAGCTCAATGTGGAACTGGACTCTAACAACAAAACAGGAGATTTCTTCGCTGCTGTTAGCAGCCACAAAGCAGCGTGACCAAGCCACTTTCCTCATGCCCTCTCCTAGCACAAATCCAATGGAAAGCACTCAAAAGGAAAACAAGGATTGGTTTCACAGGATGTAAGAGCCTGTGCTGGGAACTCATCTGCTGACCTAGACAGAAGGAACAGGGAGGGAAGTCATGTGTGTGTCAGGAGTCATCGTAATTCAGGAGGCCACCTGAAGTATTGAAAGAAAAGAAAAACCACAACAAATAATGAAAGAGCAGAAAGAATGTGAGAATTGGATGGTGTGGAAGGCCGCATGAGCATGACGTGCCCACAGCACTTGTGAATTCACAGCTGGTTGCGATTACCTGCACAGGGTTTACACATGGAGCTCCTAACATTCAGTCATAGAGGAGACTCTATGGGAGCCGATGGCAGACTAGGGCTGCTGAGAGAGAGGAAGGCATTGCCTTTAGCAGTGCAGCCACTGCTCAGGTACTTAT
The DNA here is from genome assembly GCF_903995435.1 of Acomys russatus. NCBI lineage: Eukaryota > Metazoa > Chordata > Mammalia > Rodentia > Muridae > Acomys > Acomys russatus. The sequence continues at coordinate 62,628,233 of NC_067154.1, read as the reverse complement.
GCTCCGGTGGATAGCTACACACCGTGCACACAGGGGTGCTCTGATTATACCTGGTGGGTCACAAGGCAAACAAACAAACAAACAAACAAAACAAGCAAAATGGCAAAAGCAGGATGGAGAGGACGGTGAGTTGATAGAAGATGGGGATAGAGGGAAAGGAAGAACTAGCAAGGAGAGGAAATGAGTTTAGCCAGAACATACTAGATACACGTATAAAATTGCCAAAGAATAAATTAATTTGTAAAAAGAAAGAGTAATAAAAATTTAAATGTGAATATCAAAAGATTTGAACTCCCTTACACAGCTCCTTTCCTGTGGCTTACATTGGAATAGTGCTGCCAGTGTGTGTGTGTGTGTGTGTGTGTGTGTGTGTGTGTGTGTGTGTGTGCGCGCGTGTGTCTGTGTGTGTGTCTGTGTGTGTGTCTGACTGTGTGTGTGTCTGTGTATGTGTCTGTGTGTTTGTGTGTCTGTGTGTGTGTACACGTGTATGTGTCTGTATGTGTGTCTAGGTATACATGTTCATATTTGTGAAGGGAGTATATATGTCTGTGTGTGTGTATGTGCATCTGTGTGTGTATGTGTGTGTGTGTCTAGGTATACATGTTCATATTTGTAAAGGGAGTATATATGTTTCTGTGTGTGTATGTGCATCTGTGTGTGTGTATGTGTGTGTATGTGCATCTGTGTGTGTATGTGTGTGTATGTGAATCTGTGTGTGTGTGTCTAGGTATATATGTTCATATTTGTGAAGGGGGTACATATGTGTGTCTATGTGGGAATTGTTCCTCAGGAACCTTCCACCATATTTTTTGAGAGCAGCCTTTTCACTGGGACCTGAGACTCACTGATGAGGCTACATTAGCTGATACTGTACCTGAGGGACTGCGGGTCTCCACCTTCTCAGTCCTGGAATCACAAGAATCCACCACCATTCCTAGATGTGTATGTGGGTTCTGGGGATCAAAACGGGATCCTCAGATTTCAGCCTGGGGCCATCATCTTTCTTTCCAACTTCCAGCCTTGTTTCTTGGGTGTACGAGAATTTGAATCCAGAAACATGGCTGCTCTGTCAAGGTATCGCATCCAAAGACCTAGGTCTGTGCGATGAGCTTGGAAGGCAGACATGCCACACGCCTGTAATCCCTCTGGCTGGAACACACACCTTTAACCTCTGTGCCTGGAATACAGACACACCCTTAATATATAACTTTATATCCAAAAAATAACGTCTAATTGAGGGACAGGCAAAGTGACAAATCAGAGAAAGATTTGACAGAATGAGTCAGAGGTAGGATACGCCCAACTCTCATAGGAATAGACAGGAAAAGAAGCTACTTAAGAGCATTATGTAGTATTGTTGAGAGGGAGAGTAGGTACAGTAGAGAGAGCAAGGGAAACAATGTGGCAAGGTAGAGTACAGTAGAGTTCAGTAGAGAAGACAGGAGTGCAGACAGTTGAATTCTGCTCAGTCGGTAGAGTCGAGTGCAGTTGAGTACAGCTGAGCACTCAGCGAGTCCTGAAATCAGTGCAGTTCAGTTCCTGGTTTCAGAGGCAGTTTTTCCAGGCAGAGCAATTCCATCAGAAGCAGAGCGGAGCCAGACTGAATCAGTCAGCTTGGAGAGGAGTTTGAGACAGAACAACTGAGTTCAACCAGCCAGCCAGAGTTCAGAAAGAGCTAGAATCAGGTGAGCTTATTCACCAGTGTAAGCCTCCAAGATGGCAATTATATCTGCCAAATAAAAGTTACATTATACTTAAGGGTCATTTTCTTTAAGGACTGTTTGCCTCATAAACCACAGGACTTCCCGCTGGCCTTATCACATTCAAGTGTAACTGTTGACTTTCTCCTTCACACTTACGGCCCTGTTAATGAAGACAAAAACTTTGCCCAGTTGTAGCCCTTTCTGGGCTGTGTGGTGCTCTGCCAAGCCTGCCTTTCTTCTGGAAAGTGGATCCCTGGGCTTATTGCTAAGCCCCTTCCTGCACCACTCAACAACACATGCTGACTTGATTTTATTTGTACTTTCCAAATGTCTGATGTCATTCCCTGGGTTATGATTTGACAAGACTATCTTTGTATAGTTTCAGAACACTTTCATGGGTGCTGGGAAAGTATAGGACTTTTGTCTTTTATTATTTATGATGTTTAAGCTTTGTACTTGTTTCTATTTTTCATCATTAATATAAAGAATAGTTATTCTAATGTTTCGTTCCTCTTTATCAAATTACTCCTTTTGATGTCCATTTACTATCTTAACTTTCTGGAGTATTTTTAACAAATGAATTTTTTTTTATCACTGTTTACATTTGTATTTGTGTGTGCGCGCGCGTGTGTGTGTGTATGTGTGTATGTGTGTGTGTGTATTTGTGAACATGCATGAGAGCAGATGTGTGTTTTCCTTCTTCTTTATCCTTCATTTGTAAAGCTCTTTTCTTCTCCCTTACAGTAAAATCCTCCTCAAGATTAAGGAAAATTTTAGCCAGGCATGTGGCACACACTTTTAATTCCAATACTTAGGAGGCAGAGACAGGCAGATCTCTGGGAATTCAAGGCCTGCCTGGTCTACACTATGAGTTCCAGGACAGCCAGAGCTGTATAGTGAGAACTTATCTTTAAAATACAGGCAACAACAAAAGATTAAGGTTAAGTTTTATGTCAAATGATAGACCATCTGCTACCAAAAGTACAGGTACCTCTGTCCGTGTTCTCTGGAAGCCAGCATGGTGACACTCTTTGCTGAATAAAAGCAGAGTGTGTTGTGGTTTTGAGTGAGGCCCATGAATTCCCAGCTGGAGGTGTGGTTTGGGAAGCTATGGAGCCTTCAAGAGGAAGTACACCACTAAGGTGGGTTTGAGGCTTTACAGCCTGGCTCTGCTTCCAGTACTGTTTCCTGTGTGTCCCACCATGGAGGACTACATCCCTTCCGTAACTGTAGTCTAAAAGAAACACTTCCCCCTAACTTGCTTTTTCTAGGGCTGTTTCATCACAGCAGCAGAACAGCAACTAATACAGCGCGCAAGTCTCGTAGTGAACAAGTCGCGTCTGCAGCCTTGTTCAGAGCCAGCCTGGGGTCATTCAAGGCTAACCGTCTACTGGCTATGAAAAAACACTGATGCCCATTCCAAAGCATAACTTCCTTCCGCCTCTGCATAACTTCCTCCTTTCAGCCTCTGCATAACTTCCTTTCAGCTTATGCAGATGTTGTTTAGCAGGTTAGCTCGGGACTTCCCAAGAGATAGTTAGCTAAGATAAGATAGAAACTGTTCCCCTGACCTGATGGTATTATCTGGAGACATTCTCGGGCCCCTCCTACTGCTTAGTTCCTGCCTCCACCCCATATAAGCTTTTGCCTTTGATTCAATAAACGGACCTTGATAGGGAAGCTACTTGGTCTCACCTCTTTCTTTCCCGTCTCATCATTTCAGGTATGGCTCCCCTCGTGACCCCGTAATTACTGGTCCTGCTGGATGGAACACAGCCTGAACCTCTGTGTCACGATTTCATGGGGATTTGTTCTTCAGGAGTTATCTATTTTCTATTAAATGCATATAAGTGATATTAAGTCACACTGGCCTCGTAAATCTCTTCTTTGCTTTGTTTGCGGCTGTCAAAAACGTTGCCAAAACAAGATTTTCCTAACAGATTCAGTCATTCCTAACAACTGCTTGAAAACCCAGAAACTTTTTCAAAGAGCCAAAAGATACAGTGGTCTAAAACTGTCAGTAGTAACACTCGGCTTCCTCAGAGCCTGTAAGATCAAATTTTTGCAGCTTTTTATGACTTTTTATGTGCCCCAGATATTCACATGTCTTAGCTGTAAGTCAGCATCTAATTATGCTTCCAATTATTAGAAACAAACTATCCTTTTTTTCCCAAATAAGAATTCATGGTTCTACAGTCCCATGTGTCACCAAGTAGACACCAGGAGATGAATATCCTACAAGAAGTCACTGAGAGCCAACGAAGAGTAAGCCCACCAGGCCCAGCGGTGCAGCCAGCAGAAAGCCTCCCCAACGCCAGTTGCCATGGCAAACAGTCTAATGAAAAACGCTTCCGTTCTGAATTCATCACCAGTGGGTGATTAGGATGTGAGTAATGAGGAGACGCATAAGCGATAACATTTTTGTATTAAAGGGTGCCCCACAAAGCACATCCCTACTGGAAAGTTGCTAGCAGTAGGAGTGGCCACTGCTTGTCACATCTGAACCCTGAAGCCCTTTTTCAGAACCCACTGTTTTCCATTTTGATCTCTCCATAAACTTCCCATTATATCACATAAAGATATGTAACAATTAAGGCAATTTAAATTTTAAGTGGATTTTGGGCAAGAGGAGTGACTCCTGTCATTTTCTCACTGTAGGGTGTGCGTAGAGCATTGGTTAGCATCTGTTCACAGTAATTCTTCCAATTCAATTACAACACGTTCAAAAGCTGCGAAGATATGACAGATGTATTCTGAATCACAATTTGTCATTTCTATTTCTCGCCCCCCCCCCCCGCCTTTTCTTTTCTAGCTATTCAGATACCAATTTATAACCCAAGTTGAGGACTTTACATTTTCCATTCCCAGGCACAAAATGCCCCCATTTTTTAAAGAACCTTACGGCTCTCTGCTCTGACAGGGGTTTCTGTCTCCTGTTCCCTCCTGGACTGTGCACACACCTAAAATAGCATCCTCCTCCCACATTGGGAAAATTGACATGATAAAGTCTTCCTCTTTTAAATGACATCTTGGAAATTTGTCAAGGAAGCAAAGGACTGACTCACATGAAGTCTACCCCAAACTCTTTGCTGGGGCAAGGCAATGGGTAATAAACCTCACTGTGTGACTCTGTGTGAAGACTGTAGTAATCTCTGTAAGCTCCAGCGGCACTCCTTCCTAACCAAGTAGGTGATTTATCAACACAGCACACATATGTACAGTGACTGCCTAGCATGTCTATGTAGGAAATAAGCCTGCCTCAAAGCTAGTACCGCCTCCTTCCTTTGCTTATGATAAAAATAAGAGTGAATGACCATGTGCCATCCAGGATCATTGCTCTACGCATCGACTCTGTCCGGGAACTGATTTTCTGTGCTGCTTCAAACTGCCTTCTAACACAACCTAGATGGTGCCAACAATTTATCATCAAATTCCCAAGTGACCTCACAAAGACCTGAAGACAAAAATGTGGTGCTATTTCCACAAGATCTAAATGGGGCTTATGTGGGTGGGGGTGGGGAAGAGGAAGGAGGGAAGAGGGGAGGAGGGGGAGAGGGGAGGGGGGAGAGGGGAGGAGGGGAGAGGAATCCCACTCATCCCTCTCCCTCCTTCGCCCTTTCTTGCCTCCCCCCTTAGCTCATGATGTCAATGATTTGCTTATAACGTCATTTCGATTACGACGTTCTGTCTGTTGTTGTGAGAGGACGTAAGCACTGAGGCCTCCTGATCTTGAGCTGGAACCATTAAATCTACGGCTAATTAAACTTTTATACGCCAATAGCCTCAGACATTATTGTTTAGTGAAACTAGTGCACAGACACTAACTGTCCCTTTCTGCCATCTTTATAAGTTGGGACAAACCCTGGCTGCTATATGGTCCTGCCAGTGACAGGACAGACCAACACAGAAGTGAGGAGACACTGAGGAAAGAGATGCCACTGTGCTAAATCGACCCACAGGAGCTACCTTGCTGAGATCCTGGTAAGACGCAGTTTTCTCTGGGCTGGGAGAATATTCTTAACTTACCCTGAACCTAACAGCAACAAAGCTCAGAATACATCTCCCCAAACTGACGTAGACAGTCTCGATAGTCTGGATACACTTTGGATGCACAGTCGGTCACCCAGTCCCTTGCTCCATCACAAAAGTTAAAATCACCTGCCCTGATAAGGCGCTATTCCACTCGTAGCTAAGCCTGACTGTTCGACATCACTGTTTGATTTTTTTCGGGGTGATTGTGAGTTGATTGTGGGGTGCTGCGATCTCATCTTTACCAGGTACACCAGGCAAAAGCTCTGTCGTGATTCAACCCCGCCTCTGCCCCTTTGAGATATAACACAATGTCCTCCTGTGTCCAGGAAATTCTCTGTCTGTCCACAATTCTCCATGGCTAGTGGGTTCTGCAATGTGTTCCTTTAAAGGTTAGATAAATCCTTTCACTTTTGGAAGAATGGGGCGTGCTGTTCAAAGGAACGGGAAGTTAAAAAGTGCACCATGATACACTGAGATAGCATGTGGACAGAGGCACTGCACAAACACAGGTGAGTGTGGGGTGTGTGTGTGTGTATGTGTGTGTATGTGTGTGTGTATGTGTGTGTATGTGTGTGTGTGCATGTGTGATGTATCAGTCCCATTGAGTACACTGGGTGTGTGTGTGTGTGTGCGTGCGTGTGTGATGTGTCAGTCCCATTGAGTACACTGGTTGAGGGCTCACATTGTTCCTGGCACAGAAACCACAGAACACTAAAAGGCAGATGGCTTGAAGATCTGTCTGATAGTTCGGGGACCATCATCTCTCTCTCTTAGAACCACCCGAGGGTCAGAGAGAAATATCTGTGGATTTTGCTTGTTACAATTTGAATCTTCAGTATCCCTGACCTCTTTTTTTTTTTTTTTTTTTAAAGTTCTTATGTTGAAGGGTTGGTCACCGGTATAAATGGTCAGAAAGGTGGTCGTTGGGAAGTGCCTCATGTGGACTGTGACTTCCAGTGGACTAAATCTATTGATGAATTTATATCTTAATGAATGTCTTAGTTACTCTTCTTTTGTTGTGAAGAGACACTATGACCAAACTTTTAAAAGAAAGTGTGAAATTGGTGGCTTTTTTAAAAAAAACAGTTTCAGAGAGTGACTCCATGACCATCATGGTGAGAAACATGGTGCTGGGCAGGCACGGCACTGGATCAGTAGCTGAGAGCTTATCTCTAATGTGAAACTTACAGGCAGAGAAAGCAAGAAACTAGGCCTGGTGTGGGCTTTTGAAACCTCAAGGCCCACCCTCTGTGACAGAATCCTCCAGACAGACCACACCTCCTAATCCTTCCCCAACAGTTCACTAAGGGAGGCCCAAGCATTCAAGCACGTGAGTCTATGGAGACTGTCTTCATTCAAACCACTACAGTGAGTGTGGGGAGGGGCTTTGCTGTAGGATGAGCTCTCTACTTCCTAGTCACAGTGAACAATTTCCTTAGCCACAGGCTTCTGCCCTGATGGGCTCCCTCACCAGTGACCCACGGTGATGGGACCCAGCAACCATGGACTGACACCTTAGAAACCATGAGCCAAGATAAACATTTCTTCCTTTATTTTTTAAGATTTTATTTATTTATCATATATACAGTATTCTGCCTGCATGTGTACCGGCATGCCAGAAGATGGTACCAGATGTTGATAGGTGCTTGTGAGTCACCATGTGGCTGCTGGGAATTGAACTCGGGGCCTCTGGAAGAGCAACCAGTGCTCTTAACCACTAAGCCACCTCTCCAGCCTGAACACTTCTTCCTTTCAAGCTAACTTTTCTCAGTTACTTTGTTACAGCAAGGAAAAACTGACTGACACACGGCTCCAATCTTGGGAGAAGGAAGGAAGGGCGTGATCAGGGGCCATCTTCCTGACTCTCTTACTCTTCCCTGTGACTGCAGATTAAGAGCAGCTCTGCTCCCAGCCCAGTAACATGCACATGGATCTGTATTTGGATAAGACTCTATCCACTAGGGGCAATGCTTACACCGTCCACCACCTGCAGCGGTTTGAATGAGAAACGCCTCCCATAGGCTCACAGATGGCATTGTTGTTGGGGAGGTTATGGGATGTTTAGGAGGAAGTCGGTTACTAGGGGTGGGATTTGAGAGTTCACAGCCTTGCCCCACTGCAAGTTCACTCCCTGCTTCCGGTTTTCAGCTCAGGACGAGATCCCTCAGCTTCCTGTCTGCCCGCCGTCATGCTTACCCATCATTGCTGGATCCCGTCCCTGGAATGGTAAGCCATAGCTACTTATATAAGTTACTTTCAGCCACATTATTTTACCACAGCACCAAAAGCAACTCTACACCACCCAATACCAAAGGTCAGAAAAAGAAATATGAGTGAACTCACTGTCACATTTCACAGGGAAAAAATGTGAAGCAAGTTTTGCTTTTTGCTAGTATATACATTCCTTGAACGCATCCATACTTCTAACGTATGTCATATTGGCACCTAGAAGTGTAGCGGACTGAAGAGAGGAGGGGATGAGCGAGAGCCATATCCTGAGGGACTTTTTCTTCTGGAAATATGGGATGTTGTCTCCAAGCATTAAATAAATTGAGTCAAATAGTTATACATTTTAGTCAGCTCTACAATAAAATGCCATGGGCTAGGCAGCTTAAGAAGCAGAAATGTATTTATCATACGTCTAAAGTCTATTGTGGTGGCTAAATTTCGTTGTCAACTTGATTACATCTGGAATTAACTAAAACCCAAGCATCTGGTCCCCAGATGTGTATGGGGGGTGGTTCCTGGTTGGATCGTTTGAGATAGGAAATCCACCTTATATCCATGTCATTTGAGGTCAGAAGACACATTCTAAATCCTGGCCACACCTCCTGGTGGCAACTTACATAAAAGGACAAGAAAAGAGAAAGCTTTTGGATTTTTGGTTTGGTTTGGTTTTTGCTTGCTTGCCCTGATCTATCCTGCTGCTGACACATTCCCTTGATGGTATTAGAACTACTTTTTCAGAATTCCAATGTTTACTGAAGATCAGTCCAGACATCCAGCCTGATAAAACTGAACAACCACCTGATTCTCGGATGTTTCCATCAGGAGACAGCGACTGTTGAACTCGCTGGACCACATCCTGTAAGACATCCTAATACATCACCATTTTAGAGATAGATAGATAGATGGATAGATAGATGGATAGATAGATAGATGATAGATGGATAGATAGATAGATGGATAGATAGATAGATAGATAGATAGATAGATAATAGATGGATAGATAGATAGATGGATAGATAGATATAGATAGATAGATGGATAGATAGATAGATAGATAGATGGATAGATAGATAATAGATGGATAGATGATAGATAGATAGATAGATAGATAGATAGATGGATAGATAGATAGATAGATAATAGATGGATAGATAGATAGATAATAGATAGATGGATAGATAGATAATAGATGGACAGATGATAGATAGATAGATAGATAACAGATAGATAGATGACAGATAGATAGATAGATAGATAGATAGATGATAGATAGATAGATAGATAGATAGATAGATAGATAGATGATAGATAGATAGATAGATTCATTCTAGCTCTTCCACTGCACTGCATGTGGACTAGACCAATGCCATCCAGCCTGCAGTATGGGAACTGACTGAAGTGTCCCACTGTCTAGGCAATGGAAAACTCTTTTCTTACATGTCATTCAACTCCAATCCCTTATTACTACCTCATTTGCTGCTTCAGGGCACCCTATGTGACTGGAAAAGAGCTGTCACAGTGTACCAATAGCTTTGAGTTCTCTGTATAATACATATCTCACACACTCCTAGCTTTGGGGACTTGCCATTTGCCCTAGCACTGGCTGGCACATGAACATTACTCTGTGTGGGGGCGGGGGGAGGTCTCTTTGTTAGTACCGTTGTCTTGGCAACCATCCTCTTGGATGATAGAATTCTACAGATTTTCATCTTTCACTTTGGGCCATGTCGTCCTGCTAAATGAAAAAGTCAGTCAGCCTTTGGGGTCCCCTAAGTCTCTATGGCAGAGTAACACATGTACTCTCACCTTGTATGGCTGTGCCTGCCTTTGCAGACGGCTGGTGCCCAGTGCCAGGAACAACCCGAATGCCATGGCAACCTACAGCAGCAATGGGCAGCAGACCTTGTTGGCCCCTACCACAGTGAAAGGATTTTCAGACCACCCACAAGAACAACTTGGAGCTAGATACCCAGCTGGGAGATACTGTGCCATGAAAAATGAGAAAGGATGTTTTTCTGACTTTTGTCCAGCCTCTGTCTGCTGTCTTGGAGAAGGTCCAAGCTTTCCTGCCCGTGGAGGAGGAGGAGGAGGCACCATCTGAACCCACACATGCTCTGCATGATTCAAAAGTTCACGGAACTCTCTTTCTCTTCTAACTTCCCCAGCTTAAGGGCAAAGGTGGGCGGGCACAGGAGGGAAGCTCCAGAGCGGGGCAAATGATGGATGACAGGCCAAGACGAAGTGGAAGAAAGAAAATGGGAACTGGAATCAGGCTAAGACAGAACACACTGTAGTGGGTGTAAACAGGTTTTTGTGTTGGATCCCAAGTGTGGGATGTAAAACTGCCTTGTGTGACAGTGTGTGATACTTGTCTTCTAGAAAGGGAACTGCCTCATGTGGGGTGGGGACAGGGGACATGGTCTTTGCCAGTTGAAAAAACATCCTGTACATAATATGGAAGGGTATAAAAATTGCCCCCCACACACACAAAAAAAAAAGCAAAGAGAGGTCATTTTTTGCATCGCTTCGCATCTCTTGGCTTCTTTGCTTTGCATCGCTTCCCTATGGGGATGCTTCTAGAGAGAAATGCTCCAGAGAACACATCCGGGTTCCTGCTGCTGCAATTGCAGTTGCTTTTGTTGGGTTTCTGGGTTGCTGGGTTGCTGTCTTAGTAGGTCCGCTGGAATCCACTGATGGTGAAGAGTGGAATCGCCACAAGGAACTGAGTCTAGAAAGACCTACCTCTCCTGTCCCTATTAGTCTTCTTTGTCTCCTACCTAGGGTTGGCGGGTTGGAAGGGAGGTAGACGCATTAAGGAACCCCCAAATAAAATAGGTTTTAAAAAGATCAAAGCCTACGGCACACACCGTACTAGAATCGCACATAGGCTGTGAGGGCAAGTGACCTGCAGGGGTGATGGCTCTCCAAAGGGGAATAAGAAAGCAGGCTAATGTTACTGAGTTTTACCCAAGACCCACCTGGGTCGCGGCTGGGACATTTGCAGAGGTTTGCCAACCTGCCCTCCACATCCTACTCCAAGAAGCAATTTCAATCTGTAGCTGGAAAATCCAGTAAAGAAAGAATTTTCCTTCTTTCTCTCTTTTCTGTAGAAGAGGTTTTCTAAATCTCTGATTGAAACAAAAGTCCCGAGGCAGGGAATAAGGAATAGGTTGCTATGGAAACACGATTGCTGCCCATATTGCTGCAGCTTGGTGGTGAGTGTCCCATGTCTGTGTAGACACACATATGCATGTATGTGCATATGTGTCTATGTGTATTCATTGGTAACATGAATATGGCATTGGCTTAAGAGAAAAAAAGATGCTTTAAGGAGCTAAAAATAATGTTTTAATATCATTTTCAGAGGAAAGAGGAAATTTTTCTTTCGTAGCTGGGTAATTGTCTTGCTTTCCTCGTTGTGGGATGCCTGCAGTTTGATGCCTAAATCTCTCTTGAATTTGGCTGCAGCTTGTGGGCATGTTTTACCAGGGCTGCACGCCCCTAAGCTCACACCTTCCACTATAGTCCCTTGATCACAATCCTGTGATCAGATCAACACAGCCAAGAGAGTGTCTTCTCCTTATAGCACAGAACTACCCTTCTCCAAGGAGCCTTGCGCATCGTAACAAGTCTGTCGTAGGGAGAGTTCCAGAACGTGTCATTTGGAGCTCACAATTCTGACAACCCTGCAGCGTTCCCCCCTCCTGCCCCCACCCCTGCCCCTCAGAGACTGTAGCCCATGGTGCTCCTGGCAGGCAATGAAGGAACCTTTAAGAGGTAACGCAAGTTGGAAGAACTTTGGTTCTGAGGACATTGTCTCGAAGGGAACCGAGCACCCAGCCCTTCCTCTTCCGTTTGCTTCCCAGCCACCATGAACTGAGCAACTTTATGCTATGCCCATCCTGCTCTGTCTCAAGCAACGAAGACAGACCACCATGAACTGAAGCCTCCGATACCATGAACGGAAAATAACCCTTTCCTCTCTATAACCTGACTCATCCCAGGTAAGTGTTATGGTACCAGAAAGCTGACAAACGGACTGTTTCGATCGGTTCTAGTGTTCACCCAGTTTGTTCCCAATAGCCCTTGGTAGAAGAATTCTGGAATTTTCACCTTGATACCCAGCATTAGTACACTAGACGCTGACCATTGGACCATCCTGCTCACACATCTCACGTCCCATGTGTACCCCACAGTGCAGCTCCAGTGACCTTCGATTCTCAGGACCGAACACCTGTGCAAGTCACTTCCTCTCTCTCTTGGTTTCTTTTTCCCCAGGTGCTTAGCGAGGGGACCCACATAGAAGAGACTGTGTACAGTCCCAATTGCTGTAAAATTCTGATCTGTAGCCATAATTTCTAGGGCCTTCCATTAAGTCTGGCTCGTTTTAACATCGGATTTTCCACAGGCAGTAAGGTCTATTATGCTGAGGAATATCAACAGTGAGAGTAAAATGGACTTCAGAGTGAGGGGCTAGACTTGGAGCCATGTTTCAAATTCACCTTATCACATCCTTTAATGGTGGAAGAGTTTTAGAGCAAGCTGACTGAAGATTGAACTGCTGGCCACCTAGTCAGTGCCTTAAAACAGCCAAGGGAAAAGCCAAAATGAAGAGCGAAGGAAATGGGCACTCTGTAGCCCACAGACCGACTGTAATGTCATTGCTAATATTGGAAACCTGCAAGTGTGTTCCAGACCCGTTAATTGGACAACTGAGAATGTAAAAGCCATCATAGATTAGTCTATTGATTAGGTCTAAGCTTTTGTGATCCAGCTGTCTCTAGAAATAGTGTTCTGCACACACTGAGAGGGATGCTGTGCTGAATTCTTGGGTGTTCCTCAATCTAAACAGCCAACGTGATAATCATGTTAACCATCACAAATCACACCATACCCAGAAGTCCTCAAGGCCTGAGGGAGAAGTTACACTCTGCTTCTATCACCTAGTTCCTTAAAGGTTCAGACAAATCTCTCAAGGGCGTCTGGGAGCCTCCCCAGTCCATATAATCCACCCTGTTGGGGGTGTGGTACCCATAAGCCCTAAGCAGCATCCCTCCCTCTTGCTAAGCCCCAGAGAGGCAAAGACTACATGAGCTTTACGGAATCTTCCCTATGGTTTTTTAAGTCACCCAGACAAGAGAGAGAGAGTCCAGTAAATACTTAACTACGCATAAGTGTCACAAGTCATCATCACCTGTATTAGTCAGGCTCTCTAGAGTAACATATATTTAATAGATTAATTTTTAAATCTTTATTTTTAGTATATTAATATGTAGAGATGATTAATATATTGTGTCACATTAGTCAATTGAGCCATAACTTAAGGTGTAAGTAAGTATAGCATACTTTGCTGTAAGAGCGTGGTATTCATAGTAAATAAAGAAAAAAATATATGGAGGGATTTGTTAGAATGACTTATTAGAGGCTGTGGCAGGGCGGGGGAGGGTGTCGGACAAAACTGAGAGTGCAAAACAGCCTGACACATGTATGCCCAGAGCCACCTCCACCCATCTTCTCCCTCTTAGTGACAGCAAGCTTGCCAAGTCACCACTCTAATGACACAGCTCACAGCTTTCAAGACAGCTGCAAATTCTCTTTATTGGTCCTACGTACGTGGACCCTTGTGCCGTCTTCACAAGGCATTGTCAAAGACACGAGTGTGTAAGCCATCCTCTATCGACATGAGTGGCAGTGGGCAAAACCCTCAGCACAGCACTGGAAATCACAAGCAGAGCGATGTCTTCCTCTGATCTGAGCAACCGAGAATCATACATAATGTAAAAAGGTAAATTGCAGCTGGTAGCCGCAGGCTGGATCGCAGGAGACGATTTCAGTTCATTTTTATGATCATGGAAGAACTACCTCTTAATCAGGCTGCCAAAGCAAACACTACCCCTCCGCCCTCGGGGTGTGCAGAGTCACACTGTATAACAGTAAATAACAACCTCTCTCGGGGGCCCCAAAACTGGCCTCTTTATTTATTTTCTGTGCATATTTTCAGAGTCTAGAAGCAATGCAGGCAGTGGAAACAGCATGAAGCAGGTGTCACCTGACCGGATGGGAAGCTGGTGGCGATGCTAATCGTATGCAGCTGGCTTGGCTAGGGTAGTGGCTGGTCAGCCAGGGATGCCAACCTAGACGTGCCAGCTCTTAGTCTCAAAATTAGTCAGATTCAGGAAACAGGGGCTGCCTAAAGCCACGCCTCTTCATGGTTAGAGTCATCTGGCGACAAAGACTCATCAGTGGGTTGGCAAAAGAGGCATTGGGGGACCCACTGGGCTCCCTGGTTTAGCCTGTTGCTCTCCATCACCTGGCTTCCCTCAGTCATAATCTGATTTTTTTCAACTATATTGAGACAGAATTCAGTGAACACATAATTCAAAATTTAGGGATATAATTCAATAGTTCGTGGCATACTGCACCATAACTTTCTGTGTTAAGATACATGGAGCAAACTATATACATATACATAATATATGTACACACACACACACACACACACACACACACACACGTCTAGGGAGCTAGCTAGTCTACAAAGTGTGTGCTGTGCAAGCTTCAGGACTTGAGTTCAAATCCCCAGCACCTGTGTACAATCTGAGTATGGATCACTTTCCCCTAGCTGTGCTATCTTGTCTGGCCTCAATGGAAAAGAGTGCTCTTAGTCCTGATGTGACCTGAGGTGCCAGGCATGTTTGGGGGGGCTCCCCTTTTCTGAGGAGAAGGGAAAACGGGGAGGATGGTGGGATAGTGGGGCCAGGAGAGGAGGGACAGAACTGTGATAGGGATGTAAAGAAAATAAATAAATATTAAAAATGTAAAAACAGAAAAATGTAATTTTTGATAAATTGAATTATAATTATAATTTAATAATTATAGGAATCTTTAATATATTGCCATGTTGGTCAGTTATGATCTAACTTAAGTTATAAGTAAATAGAGCATGGTATTCATAGGAAACAAAGGAAGATTTTCAATCAATGCTTATAATCTTATTGAAAGCAATACAACAGAGGCAATAAAAGCATAAAATGTTGTGTTTAAACGGTAAAATTCTATAGTAGAAATTGAATAGAAATTCAAGTCAAAGAGAAAAACAAAACATAAAATTTCTCAACATTTAGAAAAGACTGTGCATATACTTGTAAAACATGAGCTTATCATATTCTTTTGGGTTCTACTGAATCCATCTAAAAGCATAATTGTCAGGCTTACTTCAGAATCTTGATACATTTGTATGTCAAAATCTTGATACGCAGCTGGGCCCGCTAGCACATGCCTGTAATCCCAGCACTCAGGGAGGCAGGGGCAGAAGGATCTCAGTTATTTCAAGGCCAGCCTGGTCTACAAAGTGAGTCCAGGACAGCCAGGGCTACACAGAGAAACCTTGTCTCGGGAAAGCAAGCAAATAAGTCTTGATACAATTGAATGTCAGCACCTAATGTTGGGCAAAAGAAGCCAGATCATGTGATCCATTTGTATGTCCAAGACAGTGCTCCAAGGATGTTAAAACAGCTCAACCAATCCCTTTTCTTACTTGTATATCTCAAGAATAATGACAGGACGTGCGACATCCAGGGATAGACAGCTGCTCATAACATCTGGGGCTCCATCCTGAAGCAGAAGGTCCCTGAGATGTAGGGCAAGCCATACATGGATAGCTGGGGCAGCTTCTCTGCGTCTTTGGAGCCAGCTCACAAATGCACAGTTTCTGCTGCCCTCCCTGCCACTCTCTAAATAGAAGGCCCGTTTCATGTGATTTGTCATGAAGGGAGGTTTGAGTGCTTGCCACACTAACAAGTTGGTAACTGTGACAGTTCATCGTGTCAGTTTGATGGGACTTAGAGTCACTACAAAGTGAGATGGGCACAGCGTTCATGTGTCTCTGCCACCATGCCTTCTCCTTGATGGTGGACTATACCTTTGAACTGTGAGATGAAATAGAACCCTCCTTTCTTTTTTTTTTAAGATTTATTTATTATGTATACAGTATATACAGTATTCTGCCCGCATGTGCACCTGCCTGCCACAAGAAGGCACCAGATCTCATTACAGATGGTTGTGGGCCACCATGTGGCTGCTGGGAATTGAACTCTGGACCTTTGGAAGAGCAGTCAGTGCTCTTACTCTCTGAGCCATCTCTCCAGGCCCGAACTTTCATGATTAGTATAGAAAGCGGTAAGATAATAAGATAAGGTAATGAGGTACCAGATATTATGTTGCAGAGGAGTTTATTGAATGAGCATGGAGAGAGAAGGAAAGTGTGGGTACCCCAGAGAGACAGAGACAGGAAGACTAAGAAAAAGAGAGAGGGGAAGAGTAAGAGGGAGGGGTGAGGTAGGACTGTCCTTGTATATGGCCCTGGCCAGGGCCACGCCCCTGTGGCAGGTAAGCAGTGACATCACAGGTAGGCCGACTGAAGCAGACTGAAGCTAACAGTGAGCCACCAATCGTCTGATTAATATACAAGGCACTAAGATAACAGGATAAGGTAATAAAGGTGCCAGGCAACAGATATCGTGTTATAGAGGAGTTTATTCAATGAGCATGGGGGGAGAGGAAAGAGGAAAGGGGTACCTGAGAGGGGGGGGGAGAGGAGAGAGAGAGGAGAGAGAGAGGAAGAGGAAGAGGGAGGTAGGGCTGTCCTTTAATATAGGCCTGGGCGGGGCCACGCCCCCATGGCAGGTAGGCAGGCTGAAGCAGAATTCTAACACAAACCCTCTCCTTTTTAAGGTGCTTTTGCCAGGTGGTGAGGAAAGCCAGTAATGGTGACACCGGTTTACAATCTGAAGTTCGAAAATGAGCAAACTAGTAGTTACAGAATTCTAGTTAGCAGTTTTGCTTGGTTCTGGGAGGGTGGGAGGGACTAGGAAGGGAGAGGGGGATTCTGGGAGTCTGCATGCTTTTTCCCAGGTGTCCACTTTGTAAGAATTCATGGCTTGCACACCTCTGCTGTTTATTTTTAATCTACGTACAAGCTGTGATTCAATGCACATTATTTACAACCTCAGCACACCCCTGATGCATTCTGGGTATCTACGGTTATTTATCTTTCAGATAAATGTTCTCCGCCTTCTGTAACTTACTTTTTTTAAAAACTAAGCAAAATTTACAGCCAAACAATTCACAGAGGATATAAGGCGAACAGTTATCAAACCTGAAACACTGCATTTTCAGTGCCAACCAAGGAAACACATTTAAACACAACGTGTAAATCCTTTGCTCATCGGAGTGGCAATGCTGTGAAGGTTGGCAGTGGCGGGACAGAGGCCCTCCTGGACATCAGCGGAGGGTCAAGCGCGGGTGAAGAATATTGGTGAGCATCTTGGCACCATTGTATCAAACTCCACATCAGAGAAAACAGTGAGCGAGGCCCCTTCACCTCAGCCTTCGGCGGCTGGGTTGGCAGAGCCAGCCGTGCGCTTCCCGACGTCTTGTAGAGGAAGCAAACCTTCATTGTTTTGTTTACTGCATCATGGATACCCAAACTCACGGCATGTGAACTCAGAAACACAAGGGTTCTGAGTTTGGCTAGATCTCTCCTAAGGAAACTCGATCTACCCAGCTCCTAAAACTAGAAAACAAGGCATGTTGTATTTCCTACTTGTATTAGTTACTTTTGCTGTTGTTATAGATAAACGCCTGGCGAGAAGAGCTTATTTGAGCTCCCACTGCGAGGGGATGACCCAGTGTGACTGGGAAGGCACAGCCACAAGACAGGAAGATGAAAGCAGGTGCTCAGCCCACTGTCTCCAGTTTACTCGGGCCAGGGCCTTAGCCAGAGGTTGGCTGCACTCACACTCAGGCTAGCACTCTCCGGCCAGACCTTTCTGGAAACAAAGTCACAGACATCTCCAGAGTTATGTTTCCACACAATTCATAATTCAGTCGGGTGACAGTGAGAAATGGTATGTTTTAGAATTACTTTAAAACTTGAAACGATTATTTTTAAATGCCAGCTTTTTAAAAAAATGTTCAGTAAAGTAAGTTGTAAAAAAAAAAAAGATACTTTAGAACAAAATTTAAAGATAACAATTTTAATACAAATCTTTCGAAATAGGTCTTGTGTTAGTTAGTCCAGCATACACGGGATTTTCCCAGCTGTGAACTCTGAACTACAGTAAGAACCAGCCTGGCTAGATACGTTTCTTGACGTAGTAGCAGCATGATTGTGTTGGGAGTAACAAATTGCTTTCTGTTTGTTTTTTTGTTTTGTTTTGTTTGTTGTTTTTCGAGACAGGGTTTCTCTGTGTAGCCTTGGCCATCCTGGACTCACTTTGTAGACCAGGCTGGCCTCGAACTCACAGCGATCCGCCTGCCTCTGCCTCCCGAGTGCTGGGATTAAAGGCGTGCGCCACCACGCCCGGCACAAATTGCTTTCTGATTAAATTTAAGGTGTACTCTACAGGAGGGAACACTGGCCAAGAACCTGTGGTTAGGGAGGTGACAGGTCCTAGGGGAGAAACTACCAGCATTATTTTAGACAAAGTATCAACATGCTTCTAAATACCCATAAAGCGGTGCATCTCATCAGACAAGCTTCTGTTTGCAGTGGAAAGTGGCTCACACTGTGACTCCTAAGTGGTTAAAGAGCAGGGGATGTGTGGCTGTGGGGTGCTCAGCCCTAAAACGGAAGACTACATTACACGTTTTCTTCAAGGCTACAGACACATGATGGAAGAGGGGGGAGAAGAAGATAAGAGCTAAAGAGTGAGGAGAACTCTGAAGCAGTCTCACTCGGATACAATGTGGCCACTCATACGCTCACAGCAGCTATGGTGCCAGCAGAAGACCCGTTGTAGATCAAGTCAGCCTACATCCCAGGATGTACAGGACAGTGCTCATGAGGCTCCACCCCTAGCTGAAGAGCCGTTGATAATTGGTGACTGTGGTGGTGGGAGAATAATCATTCTGAAGGGGTGTGGCCCTGCTCCTGTTGATGTCCCTGTATCCGTGTTCATACAAGGGAGCACTAACCGGGCTCAGTGCATTATGTTTTAAAAGAGAGATTTAGAAATTGGAAGAGGGCCACGGAGGGAGCCCAGAAGGGTTAGGGTGGGGCTGGATATGATCAAAATACATTGTATATGTGTATGAAAGTCTAAAAGAATAAATTTAAAACATCTAAAAGAGTGTATAAGGATTTATTTGTGCAATTAAGATGAAAAATTGCAACTTTGTATCTTCAAAGTACAAGGTATACTACACACACACACACACACACACACACAAGCAAAGTAAAATTTTATAAAATTCAGAATAGACTATTCAGAATAGACTAAAGATCATCAAAGGTGGCATTTTTAGGCAAGTAAGACTTTGCCACTGAATTGCATCAAGAAAGTGACCGCCCAGTGCACAGAAATTTCAACTATCACAAATACACACCCTTCACTTACTCTGAACTATCCATAGGCAAAGCAGATTGAACAGTGGAAAAGCCTACAGCAGGGTATCCTATATCCTGAGAATGGCTCACATTGGCCAAAGCAGGGGACGGTCCCTCAACAGAACGCAGGGATCTGGGAGAGCCCATCAAGAACAGATCCTCCTAGGCCCCTCCTCAATCCTCGTGGGAGGTGACAGAGGGTGGAGTCCTGGTCCCAGTAAAGCCTCTGAGACGGTGGCAGCAGTGTCAAGGAGACTCAGCCATGTTCTCTAGGGAGGCACTGGGAAACTCTGCGTCGACCAGCCACCTTTAGCAGGCTTGAACTGGTTCTCCATTCAGCAGCCGCCACCGAGGCCTTTGACTCGCACGGGCTTCCTAAGAGGGTGTGGAAGAGCAGACACGGGCTTCCTAAGAGGGTGTGGAAGAGCAGAGGCTTCACCTGCTTTGTTGCTGTTGTTTCCAAACATAATCATCCTTCAGGCTGAAAACAGCACAAGCCAGAAGAGCTCTTCTCTTAGGAAGACATTTTGGTGACTTCACAGCGTCAATTTTCACACGGGACAGCTTTTCTTTTGCTAAGTACCCTATCAAGGAAAGTGGGGGGTGGTTGGATGGACCCTTTCCATCTTAATGTGATATTTTCTTTTCCACACAAACTGGTTTCCTGATAGGATATTGTAAAGGAATTAGACACAGAACACACAGACTTGAAAAGAAATGGCCAAGAAAATTGCCAATGCCACATCGACGCTGTGAAGACATTATGGTCCCGTCCTCTACTAGGTTCAAGGCAGCAAGTCAGAGGAAGCCTTGAAAAAAATGAGATCATGTCTCCTGTTTTATTCTGCTGCCTCTGCCGCTGACAGTAGAAAATCTATGGGCAGGGAAGCTAAATCCTGCATCTCGGTGTCTCCTACTCTCAGCCTCTGCCACCAAGACTGGGAACTCAGTGGACTTCAGGGGCCAGAGTCATCACTCTGTCTTCTCATTTGTCTCCTGTATCTGTTTCCTATTGTTGCTGTAACTAGTGACAACAGATTGTCTGCTCCCAGGTCTGCAGGTCAAAACTCGGAGTGGTTCAATGATTTCTCTGCTCTGGGTCACAGAAGGATAAAATCAAGTCGTTCTCCTGCCTGGGCCCTTATGGGAGGACGCTGGAGAAGAATCCGCTTCCCAGTTCATAAATGCTGTGGCTGTGCTCACCGTTTCCTAGAATCTAGGGTCCCTGGGGCCATGTGTGCTCTTGTCTCTCCCCCTCAGTCTTCAAACCAGCAGTACCACCTTGGAGACCTTCCCGCCCTTTTGCGTTTGTTGTGCTCAACAGAGCGAGCTTCAGGACAGCCAGAGCCACACAGAGGAAACCCTGCCTCGAGGCAAACGGACAGGCTCTTGGCTCCCATGTGGAAACTCTTCCACCGAGTCATAAAACACATTCACAAGTTCAGGAATCATGGTATAGATAACTCTAAGGGGCATTTCTGTCTGCTCTCCTTTTCTTCAACTTTCCTTAGTTGTGAAGTAGAGCCACCTTAAAAGAGGTGTGTGTGTGTGTGTGTGTGTACAGGCATACATGGGCATGTGTTCAGATGCACTCTTGTATGTAAGAATACACATGTTCATGTACATGTGGAAGCCAGAGGTCAACATCAGGCATCTTCTTCAGTTGCTTATTCAATGTAACATTCGAGACCGAATCACTTGCTGAACCAGCTCAGCAGCTGGCTAACTGGCTGGTGAGAAAGCCCCAGGAATCCAGCTACATTGGCTCCCCAGGGCTGGAGTTAAGGCACACGGGGCAGTGCTCAGCCACTTACCTGGATGCTATGCATCCAAACTCGGGTCTTTATGTTTGTACAGCACGCGTTTTTATCAACTTTGCTCTCTTCCCGAGTCTCAAAGTTATGACTGGAGTTCTATAGTGTGAAAGTTAGCATGAGTTAGCCATTGTAGACAGTAGGCAGCTTCCTTGGCTGGCTGTTGTAGAGCTGGCTGCCTCCCTGGGCTGTTTCTCTGGAGCCAATTTCTGGCTTTCTGGTTGGTTGCTGAAGCTCTGGAAGAATTCTCATTTCTGTACAGCCCTGTGTATTCAGACTCTCATCTACTGCAGTTTACTATCTGGACTCATGAACGTAGGATCCTTGAGAACAAGAACTCAATCTTTATATTCATGTTCCCAATGCACAACATCTATATAGTACATTTCACTGTCTCTAAAGGAACCCCTGTAGATCCATTAGCAACTACTTTGTTCTCTCTTCCCCCAACATTTAGGCACCACCAATATGTGTTCTGCCTCTGCGCATTTGTTTATTCTGGGAGTTTAATGTAAATAGAATTATACAAAATATGACTATTATCACCTCGTGTAATGTCCCTTACTGCACAGTTCCTGGTGTTGTCTGTCGGGGTGATATTCCTCGTGGATATATCCGATTTGGTTTCTCCACTCATTAACTGATGCCTGGCTTTTGTGAATCTCATTGCTATGGACACAACTGTGCATGTTTTCATATGACTGTCTTGGGAATCAAAGTGTGCTGTCCAGCTGAACATGCAGTTGGCCTGAGGGGAACTGAGGGAGCTTTCTGCTTTCCAGAACTACTCTCCTTTTCTCCACAGCCTGCCAAGAACACTTTGTCCCTCAGTACACTGTACCAAATGCTCTGTTTCTGGCCTCTAACCACAACTGACGTGTAATATGTACTAGATTACATATTTCCAGACTCCTTTTGGTATCCACATGTTGGATAGTCAACAGACTTCAAGTGCTCAGATGAGTGAGTAGAGATGACAAGATGGCTCAGCAGGTAGACGTGCTTGCTCTGCAAGCTTGACAATCTAAGGTCCTTCTCCAGGTCTGTGGTGGAAGAAGAGAACAGACTCCCAAAGGCTGTCTTCTGCCTTCTGTATGAGTGTTATGGTATGCATGTGCACACATGCACATACCCCACGCACACATGCATACATATGTATAAACATGCACATGCGCGCATGTTCACATATGCACATAAATGAGCACACATGTACATACATGCACATATATGCTTGCACACAGTGTACACATGTGTACAAACATGTATACAAATACACACATTCACATGCACACAGTGCACAGACATATGTGCACACATGTACATGTATGCACACCCACCATGTACTCATATGCACATATACACACTTGCACACACATGTATAAACATGCATACACATACGCACATGTACACACTTGCACACATATTTACATGCACTCTGTCATCGAAATTATCATTACCATCATAGTGATAATTTTTAAATGAATGACTAAATTAACTAAAGCATAACTGCTTTAGGGTATTGCTCCTTGTTTAATACACGATTTGTTCCTTGCGATGTTTCAATATGAAGCTCATCCCCCCCATGATCACGTTTTCAGGATTTGTTTCCTAGCCAGTGAGGCTATACGAACAGATTATAGGAAGTCTAGGGGTGGGGCCTCGCTGGAGGAAGGAGCTCACTGAAGACGGGTCCTTGAGGGCATACCACCCTACTCCCTTCCTACACAGGACTCTCTGCTTCCTGCCTGCAGTGATGTGAGCAGCTCCCGCCCCACATCACAACCACCACGGTACACTGCCAAAGGATTGTGAGCTGCACTCTCTAGAACCATCTCTCCTCCCTCAAGTTGTTTCCTTCAGATGTTCTGTCAGAGTGACCCATAGCTAATACACTGCAGGCTGACCACGGGTTGCTGCTGACATGGCAGCTCGTGTCATCTGACACAAGACACACATGTCTCTGGAAAGCAATAAATCCCAGACATCCCAGGAACCAAAGCAATCTCCACTCCACAACAGCACATTGAACTCGTCTTAAATTAGGTGAACGTCTTTGAATACGTCTCTATTCCGAGCACAAAGGCTTATTATCTCAAACAAAATACAAACCCCAGATAGCACCAACGAGCAAAAGCTGCAAGAAAACCATCTGAGCGATACACGGGTATATTGTGTCTGTGTCTCTGTCGCTCAGAATTCCTAGGCCTGGAACT